>NW_011334112.1:192319-192833 GCF_000735185.1 Notothenia coriiceps
ACTATAAGCTTTGTCAAAAAGGAGGTCTTAAGCGCAACGTCTTAAAAACGGATAGGGTGTCTGCCGCCCGAACACAAACTGGAAGCTGATTCCACAAAAGTGGAGCTTGATAGAAAAGGCTCTGGCTCCCATTGTACTTTTAGAGAACTCTAGGAACAACCAACAACCCCTGCATTCTTGGAAACGCAATGCCCTAGTAGGACAGTAGGGTATAATGAGTTCTTTAAGGTAAGATGGCGCCTGCCCATTAAGTGCTTTGTAGGCGAGAAGAAGAATTTTAAATTCTATCCTGTGTTCTATAGGGAGCCAGTGTAAGGCAGCCAGAACAGGAGTAATGTGGTCCCTTTTCCTAACTCTGGTTAGTACACGAGCTGCAGCATTTTGAATCAGCTGAAGCGACTTAACTGACTTCTTGGTACACCCTGATAATAAGAGTTACAATAATCCAGCCTTGAAGTAACAAATGCATGGACTAGTTTCTCTGCATCGTTTTGAGGCAAGATATGCCTAATTT
>NW_011334114.1:0-1306 GCF_000735185.1 Notothenia coriiceps
TCCCTGAATCAGTCATCGTGTGACCAGTCGTCATGTGATCAGTCGTCATGTGACCAGTCGTCATGTGATCAGTCGTCATGTGACCAGTCGTCATGTGATCAGTCGTCATGTGACCAGTCGTCATGTGATCAGACGTCATGTGACTCTAAAACTCTCTAATGTAATGCTTTATCTGAGCGTTCCTCACATGAAGCTGCAGGTATAGAGTTACGCTGATCATTACATATTAATTTAAGGTTCTTTAGACGCAGCAATATTTACCCTGTCATGCTCACAGACTGTTTATCAGCTGAAACTGATACAAACGTGGAGCAAAAACACTTAAAAATACCTTTAATTATTACTTAAATTGTCTGGAAAAACTCCTTAAATATAATATAGGTCAACCTGTCTACTGTTCTGACATGCATTCAATTATTTACCAAAGCTGAACGTGACTTTAGCCGTAGATAATACATACATTAAAAACCTAAACTCTTCAAAAAGAGCTTTTAAAAAATATAATATTGAAAAAATGTAAAGAATAGTAAATAAAATCACAAATTAAATATAATGCAATACTTACATGCTAATATGCTAAGCTAACATGCACGTGACTTTCCTCATAGATAATAAATAAATTAAACACCTAAACTCGCAAAAGAAGATTTTTAAAAATATACTTTACAAAAAATAAATCCCAAATTAAATAGATTTGATCGAAAACAGACATGCTAACATGCTAAGCTAACATGCTAAGCTACCATGCTAACAGACACTGACTTGGTGGGTGAGCCGTAGGACCCGAAGATCCCCGAGGCGAGAGGCGGAGTTTCGTATCCGTTCATCCTGCAGCTGGAAAACAAAACATAGAAGAAGAGAATCATCATTATTAATAAAATCACCCTCTGTCCGAAACCAGAGCCGCTCTGATTGGTTAGCTGGCCGGCCTCTGTAGTGATTGGTCTTCCCAGCTTAGAGATGTCACGCCCCCTTTAGCACGTACAATGTGTTGGAGCTGCTAGCCAATAGGAGCGTGAGTTTGCCTTTTTTTCCCCTAGCGATGTCACTGTGTTCCGTAGCGATGTCTCTGTGTTCCGTAGCGATGTCCCTGTGTTCCGTAGCGATGTCTCTGTGTTCCGTAGCGATGTCTCTGTGTTCCGTAGCGATGTCCCTGTGTTCCGTAGCGATGTCTCTGTGTTCCGTAGCGATGTCCCTGTGTTCCGTAGCGATGTCTCTGTGTTCCGTAGCGATGTCTCTGTGTTCCGTAGCGATGTCTCTGTGTTCCGTAGCGATGTCCCTGTGTTCCGTAGCGATGCCTTTTTTT
>NW_011334115.1:0-12777 GCF_000735185.1 Notothenia coriiceps
ATTTGCACATTGTTAATCATGGGCAATGCATCCTTAAATTGTTTAACTGTGAGGTGTTATACAATTGTACTCTACTCTGGAGAGTTTTTTAAGGTAAAAAAAGGTAAAAAAGAAACAGCATGATGGGATGCGCAGTACTAGTAGAGAGAACCAAATATGTAAAGCACTTTTTTGTTAATGTATGATTTGCTGCATATCAGGAATAAAACAAAAATCCTCTGTCGTACCATATTGAAGAATCATTATTTTTCATCGTGTTGAATTGATCGTATCGAACTGTATCGCAACAGGGGTGAATCGTATCGCATCGCCTGGTGCTTGAAATGTATCATATCGTTGGCAACGTATCGAGATGTGCATCACTTCGGCCTCAGTGATGGAGATGCACATCCCTACTTCATAGACATCTATAACACACACACACTAGTACGCATACACATATTCAAAACACACAGATTGGAGGGGAGATGGGCGGAAGGAGGCATGAAGTACCTTTCTCTCCGTCTATCTTTTCCTTTTGACCCTCCCTCGCTCCCTCCAATCTTTCTAATGAGATTCCCACAGAGCTTGAGTCATTTACCTAATGGATTTCCCTCCCGCGACACACACACACACACACACACACACACACACACACACACACACACACACACACACACACACACACACGAAGGAGAGGAAAACACCTTTATTTTTTAACTGCTATTTCATGTTTTAATATGACTCACGATATTGGAGGGTATGTTCATTTGTGCATCACTGCCCTCATTGAAAATTAAGGACCTTTTCCAAACAAAGATTGTGTCTTAAGTTTGCATAATACGATTTGTAGGCTTTGACATTTCTGCATGACCACAATACTTAATTCAGAATGCTATTTTGACACATATTTTACAAATATAGAGCCTCCAGGGATTTGGATATTGCACTAGTCCATATAGTGATGTCTATAAAATTGCTATTAATTGTTCAGCCCTAAATTCGGGCTTCAGCTACCCCTTTTATGAAAATAAATGAATAATCACATGGTCATCACAGGTGTAGTAGTTGACATTTCCCATTTCCTTTAACTCTTACATTATCTCCAGGCCCGCATTTTTACTAGGGATGCCAGAAACTGACCATGATCAAATTCGAAAATCGGACAGCCCTGGCGAATATTAATCGATTATTCGCTGCCGCCGCCAGTACTACAGGTGGAATAGATGGTAAATGGACTGTACTTATATAGCGCTTTATCAGGTCTTTTCAACCCCTCAAAGCGCTTACTACAAGTAATTCACCCTTTCACACCTCATTCAAGCAGTACCACTTGCTCTATGGAAGCTAACATTCACACACACACCGTTGGCCATGCCATCAGGAGCAATTCAGGGTTAAGTATATTTCCCAAGGATCGACGTGTTAACTGCAAGGGCTGGGATCGAACCCACAACCTTCTTGTTGAAAGAAGAACGCACTCCCTCGAAGCCACATTCACTCTTAGATAGGTGCAGTATACATTCATAAAAAGTTAGATCTCAACTTGAATTGAGCTAATTTACCAAACAGCTAATTGTTGATGCTTCTGACAGACATTATTTTGACCACAGTGTGTTGGCCATCTTTTAGTAACTTAACCCTAGATAGCTGAGCAGTTCGAACAGCTCATTATGCATTTCCACAACCGGCGATATGGCAAAATACTACGAAAGTGAAAGAGATAAGCTCTTCAAAACTTACACATTTCAATAACTTGCATAAGTGCTCCAGTTGCTGCGTAGTGCTGCTCCATGGCAGTTTATACTGTTTAGTTTGCAGGTATGTGTAGCTCAGGATGAATGTACTGTACATTGGGGTGTTGCAGAGAAACATGCATCCTCAGCCATTCCTCCTTGTACAAATATAGACTTTGAAAAATAAATGGAGACTTTGAGAAAGAGCAGCGGCATGTGCCAAGACACACAGATTCAAACCGAAAGAGCCAATGTTTAGGTCGTGTTGCAACATGTTTCAAATAAAGAGGCAAAAAGGAAGGAGAAGATTAAAAAAAGATTGGAAACAAAGGAGAACAAAGGAGAGCCCTTAACCTCTCTTCCTGCTAATTCTGTTGGTTATTAACTATCACTTGGCTAATAGAAAAAGTTTTATAGAAATGGCTGATGCTATTCCTCCATACTCTCTCGTTTCCCTCCGTTACGTCAGAGAGCAATTTAGAATAACTTTAAGAAGGGCGTAAAAACCTTTCTTTTTAAAAAAGCCTTTCTTTTTAAAAAAGCCTTTTATTAAACTTGTGTTTTTAAGTAAGCATGTTATGCCCATTGTAGCACTTTGGGATTGCTTTTGGCAAAGAAAGGTGCTTTACAAATCAAATGTATTATTATCGTTATTATTTATCCATCTGAGACTCACCTACGACACGGTCTCCAGTCTGGATCCCCATCTTCCTCATGGCTGCAGCAAACAACGCCACATCGCGCCTCATCTCCCCATACGTCACCTTCACAATCTCATCATTTGCCTCCGCTGGTAGAAACAAGGAGGAAGTGACACAAATGCACAGGAACAGATACAAACATATACATTTCTAAAAATGATTGTGGAAGCCGAGGACACTTTTATATATATATATTCTGATTGGTTTAGATGTATTAGGATCTGTGTAACATTTGATTTAAAAATTCTAATAATACAGTTAAAACTCAAATCCAAAACACTGAAAAATAAAAACAGGTAGACAGAGATGGAGACAGTAATAGAGATTGATAGTGTGCCAGGACAGAGACAGGCGCAGTCCTCCTTGTCTCTCTAAGTAATAGTTTCCCGACATTCACAGAGGCTCCACAGCATTGATACAAATGAGCCATCCCATAATTACATTACGGCTCCTGCAGAAGGTTGTGTGCATGTGTATATACACAGATAGGGCAATAAAGAAGAGCATGTCCATTATAATATGTGACAGCCCTGAGAGATAGAGGGAGCAGTGGTTCATATATTGACAAAGTGACATATGCAGCCTTGTGTCACCGCCATTTAGATTCTGTGCTCAAATGCTCAATTCTGTTTTATGTTCTTGACTTCTTTCTGTTGATTTTATTTGCAAATACTAATTGTAAAGATGACAAAGTAGAAACCTCATCTCTTATGATGTAATGATTTGATGTATCACGTCACGTCTGTCCCTCCGGTGCTAGAGCAACGCTGGCGTCTTGTCTGTTGACTGCCGCTTCTACCCCCGGACTGTCTAGCACCGGAGGGACAGACGTGACGTGATACATCAAATCATTACATCATNAGACACGTCAAAAGTGGTGGGAGACATTTCGGAATGCTAACTCCCGCCACGTCGACGGCATGGTCCGGCACTACGTCGGTCAGTCCTAGGAGAGATACCACGTGGACATCTTCAACGTCTCATAGGACCTCAGGTACAACTTGGAGGAGTTGGACGCCTCCTCCCACTACCACCCACAACTTCTCAGGTACAGTCCCAGGAGTCATACACCTGTGACTCCTTGGACTTCGACGACCTGAGAGAGGTGGCATCAGGGTAACTACCGCTAACCCCGCACAGGGAGAGAGACGACGAAAGGACATTAGGTGGTTAGTCGGAGGCAACCAAAACGACTGTAACTCTCCTCCAACAAAAGGACCGTGGTTCCTACAGTCCAAAAGCTGGAGGAGAGACATGCGGCAGAACAGCGGCAGACACTAGACCGGCTACTGCCAGCACAGTAGTCGTTTGAAGTGCTACCACAACTCGACACATACCGTACGGCAGCACACACTTGTCCCTCTATCTCCTCTCCCGACTCGTGCGTCGGAACTCCCCGAGGCCACAACTCCTAGTCCCACCTCCTACACTACAAAGGGTGGGCGTGACGGAACCCAGACGGGCAGTCCTTCCAAATCCTAGGTCAAGTGTCTCCCGCGACAACTCGGCCTCCAGAGACTCGAGAACTACTGGTCGAACTTCCCGTGTTACTTCCGATTTTGACATTAGTTACTTGTCGTAAAGAGTGTAATTCACAAGGAGACCAGGTCCCACTCCCCGTCACACCTACCACTCCCGATACCCGCCATCAGACACCTGGACAAACGAGACATCCGTTTTGACGGCCCCCAGGTCTCTCAGTCCCTCCCTCCTCCACTACCTTACTAAACTGATTGGCGAGTTTCGTGAAAGTAATACTACCTCCACCTCACGATGAACCCGCCATCAGTAACTCCGACACTAAAACAGAAAAAACCCTGTCCTTGCTACTACCTCAAATTTTGTACACCCTGATTTCTGACGTCGTCCCTGGACAAACTTTCTATAGACACTTGTGGAGACGGTCGACTTGACGTGTGTGGGACTCTTGTGCCGGTCCCTACGGTAGTCCAGGGTCCTCGGAACTCACCAATTCTTCTCCCCCTTCTCCTGGACACCAAGATCCTTCAACCCTAGGCGAACCCTATGGACTGGAGACTTGACCATCGGACTGACATCCTGAGTGTTTTCCCGGAAACATGTAATAAGATTAGTTCGTAGGAAACAACAATAATAAAATTAAATACTAGCGACATCACAGACTAACCCATTAGAATGTGGAAACGTAAAAAGACAAAGAGAATTGGTTCCTTGTGAATTGATTCTACAAAACATCGGACTGTAGGGGAGCAAAGACATACGATATGGTATACTCGAAACATGGTACATACAGGATTATTTTTGAAATTATTGTTTTTTTGTATTTTTTATCCACTTAGACTGGTACCTGACTCGGGAATTTTAATCATAACAAAAGAAACCCTGATGGTTTTTTCCAAATCGTACTCCATATAAATTTGTTCGGGATGGCGTCGAAAAAATTAAAATGAGACATTTAACTCCCGTATCTGTAGGTATCAAAAAGTTTTTCGTTTGTAACGAAACCTACAACAGGAAAGATTTATTTAACTAATTTCGGAAACTAACATTTACATACACTGAATCCCGAGAAATCTATTGTAGATCACATATTACTGAACATAGGAGATACTGGGGTGAGAGTGACTAGGTTTGGAAAAACATAAACTTACTAAGACTCTACTTTAACTAGGATTCATCTGGGACGACTTTGAGGTTTTATTCAAAGACAAAATAGAAGAACCGAGGTAGAAGGTGTACATCCGGTATAAAGTTTTTCCAGGTCGGTAAATTTTACAACGTTGACGATAGTCACTAAAACAAGTAAGGGTTACTGGACGACGAACAAGCACAACACTTCTTCACATTGACTGGTTACAGAAAGGACGTAATTTCAGTACGTCGTACTAAAATCATATAATGTCGTCATGTTTAATGCATCACAGTTAACTTGTGAAACAATAAGAAAACATAAACTAATTCAACCTAAATCCAACACTTTGGTGAAATATTTAGTGAATTATTCGAAAATATTCTGTACTCTATTTGTCCCGTTACACTGGCCAACGAACGGGTTAATCACTCCGGGTGTAAATGACGCACATGCGCATTCGTCCCGCCTGACCGGTAGCCCCTGCGAGCCCTGGCTTTAGGGCTACCCGGCAATGACTTCACCCGGCCAGCCTACTACAACCCGGCCCGGCATTGGCCGTCCCGAGCTGTAATATTTACCGGCGACCGGGCCTTCGTGATAAAATCTGTGGCGCCGTTCGGTATTGCTTCCGATGTTGTCGACAAACGACGCCTCGCGTCGCGCTCGTCACGAGGGCACTCGCCCTTCGCGCGAGAAAGTGATGTCTTAATAGCGCGGTGGATGGTAAGCGGTTTTACAAAAAATTAATGGTCGCCATTGCCGTTCGCGGCCCGTTTTTTGTTAGAAGTTTATTTCTTTCAATGGCCTCCTCAATTTCCTCTCCACTGTCCCTCGTACTCTTCTTCTCCCTCTCCTTCAAGTCGTCGAACTAACTTGAAACCCCGAAGATTCACCACGTCACTGCAGGATTTTGGGACAAAAATTATTAGATATATCTAAATACTAAACTTGTAATATTTTCATCCCATCTGTACACCTATAATAGGCCGACTTGTTTTGCACGTAAATAGATTGTCCAAACCAAAAGCGTGTCTGGAATAAGGTCGATAAAAGGTTTTGGAAAACTCTTTAGGGTAACGAAAAACGTCGAATGAAGGACCAAATCCTGCGAGTGCGCACGTGGAGATTATAGCGTACGGTTATATTTGTTCCAAGAAGACAGCCGAGACATGTAGTTACGGCTTGATACGACTGTTCCATTCACTTCTCATCTGTTATATTTCCAGTAACCGCCTTACAGGGCGTCGCTCAATCCTATTACCTTCCCCCAGACTAGTTAGTTATGTATCGGTAATGTACAGATTGTAGGACTTACTGTCCCTTCGTCTTTTCACGTATTCATGGAGTATTATTATCGTCTGTAAAAAATAGTTACTGGTTTTATAGTACTCTCCACTCTCTATCTTGAACTAATAAGTTTACAACATCATTGTTCATCCATTACACTCAAACACGTATTAACTGCATAACGTTGTTTCCACATTAAGAAGTAATAATCAGGCTAAAAAAACCAATTCCTTACGGGACCCTCGGTAACCAATGTTACACCGGTACCCATTCATATTACGGTCACGTAAAATGGTACGTACGAATGGGGAATTACAGATAAAAAATACAAATATGGAGACGCACATTCCAGTGATCGTGGCGCCAACCCCGGCACGCCCATGCCTTCACCCCGCGGTTAGCTCCTCAGGGTCAGGCGGGGACGACGATTCGAATATAACCGATCGCGATCGAATGAAAGTAAAGAAGTAGTCGGGGTCGCGTAACGGAAACCCGATAGACAACAAGCGCGCGCGCTAAGAAGGGGGGAAGGGTAAGCACACTACAAGATCCCCGTAAGACGACCCCTAACCTACTTACTCAATGCATTGTAATATTGACGCTTTTCCTCTCGGACAATACCATTTCACACCATTTGTAGTAATTCGAGTAGATAACTACTAGGTCATTCTCCATACTTGATCGACCTCTTCCCAACGCCAACAAAAATTCACAATTTATGCCTATGAGAGCCAGTAAATACTTCAAACTCAATCATTAGATAAGTGCGACTGGATTATGTGTAAAAAGTGTACTTATTTTCATGACGGAGCTGCCATCCATGGAGGACCTTTACTCCCAGCGGCTCAGGAAGAAATCCCTCCGGATTATAAAAGACCCCCATCACCCCAGCCACAAACTGTTCAGTCTGCTGTCGTCTGGCAGGCGTTACCGCAACATCCAGACAAAAACCACCAGATTCAGAGACAGTTTCATCCCACAGGCAATAAGACTTTTAAACACCTGAACTGTTGTAACAAAATCCATAACATTCATCTGCTACTTAGTAATTATTTATCTATTTATCATTCCAATAGCTTCTATATAGACTCTTATTGCACTATTTCACTATTTCACTTTTTTAAAACAATTTTTCTTTTTGTATTTACTTTTTAATATTTATTTGCACTATATTTTTCTGTTTTTCTGTATTATTGTGTTGCACTGTTGGAGAAGCCTGTGACCTAATATTTTCATAGACATAACTACACTGTAGCTATGTTCGTATGCCAAATAAAGAACCTTGAACCTTGATCTCTTTCTTGCATTTCCAGTATGTGTTGGTATGTATTAGTCCTATTTTGAAAAGCCTAGATGGTGTCCAGTAGGCCCTAGTACCGGTGTAGAGAATTTTATACTGAGTGAATTTACCTCTAGTTTCTTTAATATATTTACCATTATCAGTTTAACAGAATAACTTCCCCCATTTCCCTAGGATTTCTTTTTGTTTTTTTGAAGGAGTGGATCAAAATTGAGTGTGGTCTGCACTGATAGTTTGTTTGGTGTTCCTGAAGATCTGTATGGATTCTCAAATTCATCTCTTTGACAAGCAACAACATAATTGGAAACACTTATTTGTGGTATCATCATATCTTACACCCTTTATGTTTAGACTAATGCTTTTATCAAGGTCCAACCACAGCCTCTTTGAGAAAGGCATAGCCAAAACATGTGTGGTTAAGCTGCTGACATAGGCTACTATGAAATAATTTGACAGAGCTGACACTGTGATTTCATAGAATGTAGCTGTATGACCCTCATGCTTGGAATTTAGGGTAGACATCGGGTGGGAGATACAAGACCTCCATATTGGCAATTTGGACTCTAGGTCCTTGGAAACTTTTAAGGACAGAGATACCACATTACAAAATGTAATCACACAAGTTACAGCATTCATGTTAGCTTAGTCATTCTCCTCCCTGTGAGCCATCACAAAGTCAGCACTGCACTAAGACAAAGCTTTGTTCACAGTGAATAAATGCCCATCCAATGCAGTTCATTTTGGAGGGAATCTGATGTTTTGGCAACCTTCTCTTTAAGTTGTTCTCTGTGAAACCCCACACTTTTGCAGATGGTTTTAAGGAAATCTTTAATGTTGATTTCAATGTGTACTTGATGACTGTTAAAAGTTCAAGGGCAATGTGATTCGCAATGGGCTCTGGTTTAAAAGAACATCTAGGCCTACATCCAAGTTGAGATGGTGCCATCAAATAGTTAGGACGGTGGTTCTTTACGCTCACTGATTGGGCACACCTCTAAAATGTTCATACCTCCTACTCTCTGATTGGCTCATGAAGACCCAATGCCAGCTTGCCATTGATCAAACAACACGCCAGTCGAACGGCTTTGGTACGCCTCCTGCATAGACCGATCAGTCGGCTGATGTGGAACCAGAGTCCTGAGAACCAATCAAAGACCTTGGTTTCGACAGGCAAGTTTCACGCGTGCACAACAGACAAGTCTATTCAACTTGAATGCGCGTTCACGTGTGGGATATGTTCAAGACTTCTACTGGATAAAGCGTACGTCTTAGATCTATACACACATACAATAAAGTTAAGCAAATTAGAAGAAAAATAACAATTGCCCCTGAAATGTAGGCACACATAATTATAATAATTCACAATACCTAAATTTCCCCCCTAAATCTTTTCATATTTTGATTGATACTGTGGAAATGTGAAGCCGTACAGTTCAACAACTTATCAGTATACTTTGGTTGGATACACATTTTTTTATATTAAACATCTGGATACATAAAAGTATAGTTAACTTTCAAGTGACACTTTATCTGTAATATCTGTAATTTATTTTCATATGCTGGGTATCTTATAGGCTTCTTGAAATAGTCGACATGTGGAAATATAAATAAAAAATAAATACTAAGGAAGTTATGATAATGAATTGGTTTTCGCAAGCTTTTAATTGACCAAACTCATCTTTTCAGTTTAGCATTTTTGAATTTAAAAATGGTTAATAGTAAAGGTGGATATATAGCTTTCTGGAACATACTTACATTAATGTGCTCGGAACCCTCTTGAAGCTCCATTAAACAATACTTTTTTCCCTGTTTCGGAATCGGAGCTTTTCAGAACACTGTTGAACAGACATTTGTTTTTTCCATATGTACATAATGAACGAATGAACACTGCTTTCTTGAACGCAGCTCGCTCTGCTACGTCATGACGCCGGGGCGTGGTCTGTCGGTTTTCCTCGGCCGCGTCACGCTTGCCTTTGACAGAGAGCCCTGCTAGCTGTCGCGCACCGTAATTCCCCAGCATTTCAAACTAAGCAGCTAGCCGGTGATCTTATTTAACACAAGCGCTCTCCTCAGGGACAGTTTAGCTTCAGCAAGGAGCTCGCACTTACCGGTGGTTCGCATCTGACTAAGGGACGTGACAAAGTACAATATGTCTAAAGACACGGAAGGGAAGAGCGAGGAGATTATGGACATGGAGAGCAAGGTGCTGTGGTACCCGGACTCCAAGAAGAACACACAGATGGACAAATTTAGGATACAGGTCAACAAGGACTACGGGCTTAATCTGGGTGAGTAGAGAGGAGGCAGACAACGACCCAGACAGACAGAGAGACACATTGTGTTATACATGTCGGCTAGTATTGAGCGTCTGCAGCTGGATATCTGAGTCAAATATAAAATTAGAAACAGTGTCCTCCTTCTGCTATCTAATAACCTTACCTACAATGGGCTTACAATACCTCTAAATTGCCACTGTCTAAAGCGGATTTACAGTGCTTTTACAAGCTAGCTTTGGTTTGCAACCATGTAAAGGGGGTGCTCAGTTGTAGAGATATTGCACCGGTATATACACTCTCTGCAGGTGTAATGGTATTATTGATAAGTATGACATGTGACTCAGCATTCCCTTTTTGATCAAACTAGCTGTTAAAATACACACAGCAGCTCACTCCAAGTTCCTGATGAAAGAGATCAGCATTTTGTATTTGCATCTTTGAAGCGTGTTCATTTTTGGGAATTCTGAAGGAATTATAAATAACCTGCTCTGCTTGGTACTGAAAAGAGAGGGAGATGGAGGAAGAGACATATTTAGATAACATTTTTGAAGTCAACCTTATTTGCCACTCTGTCTTTGCACAGTGTAAAAAGACACAATACGTCACATAAAAAAGCACTTCCCCCAAATTAATTACGTAAGAACCTTTCCCATTATTAGTGTTGTTCTCTGATACAGAGCAGAGCACATCCTCGAAACCCCAGACCTGCTGGAATGTGTCCAGATCTCCAGTACTTTTATAAAAAAATTAAAATCAACCATCAATCTGAACTTCATCATGTTAATACTGACAGTGACAGGTTCAAAGTCAACACTTTCTTCCACCATCTTGGCCTGCCCTAAAACAAAGCTGTCACTTGTATTTTAAACCCAGGATAAAAACCTGCTTGATAAAAACCTCTCTACATTTTGTAAAACAGCTTTAAGAAACAGAAACAAGAGATAGTAAACTGCAGGCGTAAACACTAATGCTATTATTAATATGTATAGCATGTGAGTCAGCCCTCCCTTATTCATGAAATAGCTGTTACAATACGCACAGCCGCTCACTCTCGACAGACAGCTGTGGCAGATGTGTGTGTGTATTCCTTATGGGAGATATGCTTTTTACCAGGCATCAACGCTATTAGTAGAGTTTGTATTTGAGTTAGTAATCAATCTGATTTGAAAACTGTACAAACTTCACGTTTGAGAGGATGGTCATACCTGTGTATTAATATATTTGTGTTATGAATCTGTAGTAATTGCTGTTTCTCTGTCCATTAGCCAACTACAATGACCTGTACCAGTGGTCGGTGGACAGCTACCCAGATTTCTGGTCCGAAGTGTGGCGCTTCTGTGGAGTAGTGAGCTCAAAACCTTATGAAGAGGTGAGTCCAACCTCTGCTGGAGCATTGGATGAGAGAGGGGTCTCAGCCATAAATCCAACAGCCACTTTCAGTATTACATGAAGAACTAAAATCTAAAAATACAATTAAAATACATTTTCACAATTTCCAGGAGTTTTCAAAAAATATATATTTTTGAATCAAGGGCTGCTAGAAAAATACATACTGTATATAGAAATATAATGGCATTTGTTCCCATTAGCATTGCACCTACTTTATCAAGGCTACATTAAAAGTCTGTTTGGTAAAGTCGGTTTCACTGATTGTTTTTAAATGACCTTATCTTTATCAAATATTATCTTTAAATTATTTCATTTACTGTCTAGCCTCCTTATGCTGTTTGGAAACAGGACAAAGCCACTCTGGTGGGCGTGTTATGTAATAAAGGTTGACACCTCATTTGCACACATGGATAATTCCAAGTCACATATTCTTTTTTTTCAAGCATTCATTTAGTCAGCCACTTAACCCTTTGTTAGGTTTGCTGTCCCAGCAGATAAGTTATCTGCTTGTTTTTAACATGAATGCACAGTGGGCTGGGCTATTCAATTCCATGATGAATTGTCATATCGCTTACTGATTTTGTCCAGTAAAAAGATCAGCTTTTGCAATGACTTGATACTTGTGTAGAGTAGTTACTTTCTGATTTGAGTGCTTTTATCTCACAATCCCATTTGTTTACTCAAATTCTGTGATAGCAAGGTCACCAACGCTTAAAATACAAGGCCTTGATTGACTACAGTGCTGATTCTCTCGTGTGTGTGTGTGTGTGTGTGTGTGTGTGTGTGTGTGTGTGTGTGTGTGTGTGTGTGTGTGTGTGTGTGTGTGTGTGTGTGTGTGTGTGTGTGTGTGTGTGTGTGTGTGTGTGTGTGTGTACAAGGTGGTGGATGTATCCAAACGGGTCTCAGATGTGCCAGAGTGGTTTAAAGGAGCTCGGCTCAACTACGCTGAGAACTTGCTCAAACATGCAGACCAGGACAAAGTAGCTCTCTATGCTGCAAGTAAGTATTGAAAGAAATTGATGAAAATGATGATAAAATGAATCTTACACAGTGCTGCATGCTGACTTTATTGATCAGTGTTAATTCCATGCATAAAAAAAACATTTCACACAACACAGCGCTCATTTTTTGTTACATTCCTGCAAAAAACACCTTCATATTCAAATCATACATAATAATAATAATAATAATAACTTTTATTTATATAGCGCTTTTCAATAACCCAAAGTCGCTTACAAAAAAAAAATTAAAAGTACAGAAAGGGGGTGAACAGGCAGAAGACAACATATTGGACAAGAAAATTGAACATGAACATTACATGAACAGGCAAAGGACAACACAGGGGGGGAGCAAGCATAGGACAACGAGCAAAAGACAACATAATGGAAAAGAGGAAAGAAAAAGTTGATGAATGTATGAATAAGAGATGCAGCGTGGGGTGAATAAGAGATACAGCGTGGGGTGTGAGTGAAGTCAGTGGGTTGGGGGGTAGGGTAAG
>NW_011334115.1:18677-20370 GCF_000735185.1 Notothenia coriiceps
AGGCACACTGTTTTGTATAGGTATGGCCCTACCCTACAATATATTTTTCCAATATAGCATAATAGGTCCACTTTTTTTTTTTTTTTAATAAATGGGACACAGGGTTCGGTCCGGATTGATTTGCAGTTCGGTCCGGATCCGGACCTTGGTCCGGAGTTTGAGAAGCCCTGATCTGAATAAACCGAGAAGGCCTTGTATATAGTTATTATACGATCGTGACAAATAATTAACTTAAATGAAAGATCAAAAGTTCCATGAGAGCATAGTATACCCTAACTGTTACCACCGATTTAAACAGAAAATGTCAGATCAAGGAAAGGTAGGCTACTTGTGAGAAATTACCAGGAGAAATCCGTCTTTTAGTTTCTAAAAGAAAACAAGTTGTGTGATAACTTAATAATTACCATGATCTCAAGATAATGGCATTACAAAAACATTATAATGGCATGCAAGGAAGTTATCCACTCCTGTATTAAAACTACATATGCTTTTTTACTTTGATATTTTAAAAAAATGAGCATTAAATAGAAGGGAGTTTGATAAAACACACTGGATCAAGAAAGCTCCAATGCTTCATGATACAAATTCTAACATAATAATAATAATAATCCATTGAATTAAACTTGTTTGCACTGATGCACTACTTGAAAGTGTTTAGGACCCTAACCCTACATACAGTATGATGTCCAGTAGATGGCATACACATACACGGTACACAACAAACGTGGGTATGGACCAGGCGTCAGACGCCTGCAGTGCAGCTAGTCCAGAACGCAGCTGCGCGTCTTCTCACTGGCCATAAAAAGCGTGACCACTGTTGAATTATGAAATGTAATATATTAATTTGTTTATTTAATACTCTTATACTAATCACTTCCTGTATTCCCGTGATAAAAGGGACATGCGCAATAAAACGTGTCACTTCTGGTTGAAGCAAAGCCGACTGTGTATTTATTCCTCTGTCACGTTAAACTATGTTCACGGTATTCCTGCCCTAAGATCATGGCATCGTTAACAGGTTATGGGCCCAGGAGGGACCATGGAAGCCGGTGGAACCGTTTGTGTTTCGACGGAGATGAGAAGAACTACGAGTTATGGGAGACAAAGTTTTTGGGTCACCTGCTGCGACTGCTAGGATTGAAGGCTGTCATCCTAGAGGAGCCAGGTGAAGATGATGAGGCTGATGATCAGAAAAGCGAAGAAGCCTATGCGGAATTGATCCAGGTACTGGACGATAAAAGCCTTTCACTGATCATGAGAGAAGCAGCGGACAACGGAAGAAAAGCGTTACAAAATTGAGGGACCACTGGGAAAAGGAAAAGGAAACCACGGGTGATCAGCCTCTACACTGAACTAACGTCGCTGCAGAAAGCCGCTAATGAGAGCGTCACGGACTATATTATTCGTGCCGAAACGGCAATTACAGCACTGAAAAATGCTGAAGAAACTCTTAGCGACGGGCTGCTCATAGCCATGATTTTAAAGGGACTACCAATCTGTTTTAGGCCGTTTGCCATCCACATTACACAAGGGGATGAGAAGCTAAAGACGATGCATGTTATGGATGTTATGACATTCAAACATGGCACGAAATACTTGGTCACTGTAACTATGATGATGTGTCACAACTGGAAAAGTCACTGAGGGGATGAAAATTAAGGGTGGGATTGATAAATCTAACCTTAACTGTGAA
>NW_011334115.1:22243-36282 GCF_000735185.1 Notothenia coriiceps
GAATACAGTGGGGCTCCCTCAGAAGGTGATAAACACTATT
This sequence comes from Notothenia coriiceps, assembly GCF_000735185.1. Lineage (NCBI taxonomy): Eukaryota > Metazoa > Chordata > Actinopteri > Perciformes > Nototheniidae > Notothenia > Notothenia coriiceps. Next base: position 22,284 of record NW_011334115.1, read on the forward strand.
CAGAGTGCAAGAGCTTCCTCCACCAGGTCTCTCTATGACTGTAAGTGGAGGGTGTTTGAGGAGTGGTGCCTTCAAAAAGGACACATCTCTTTTCAATGTCCTGTCGGGGTGATTTTATCATTTCTACAGGACCTAATTGATAAACACAGAGCTTTCTCTACGATCAAAGTGTACCTGGCTGCTATTGCTGCATGCCATGTGGGCTTTGAGGGAAAGACGGCTAGCCAACATCCTTTGGTCTGCCGTTTTATGAAAGGGGCTCGCAGGCTCCTCCCTGTTTCCAGGTCACTGGTGCCCTTATGGGACTTGGCAGTGGTTTTAGATGGGCTCACTCGACCTCCATTTGAACCCCTGGAAGAAGCTGACATGAAACATCTGTCACTGAAGACAGTGCTGTTATTGGCTCTGGCATCTGCCAAGCAAGTCAGTGACATTCATGCGCTCTCTGTACATCCTTCATGCACTCAGTTTGCCCCGGGGCAAACGAGAGTGTTGCTGAAGCCCAACCCTGCCTTTATACCTAAGGTGGTTGGCTCATGTACCCCCATTGACATTGTGGCATTTCCTCCGCCGCTGTGTTCCTCTGAGGAACAGCGGCCAAATTTGCTGTGTCCAGTTTGTGCTTTACGCACCTATATGGACAGGTCAAAAGAGTTTCGTTGCAATGACCAACTCTTTATATCCTGGGCTAACCCTCATAAGGGCAAGCCCGTTACCAGGCAACGGCTCTCCCACTGGATTGTGGAAGCGATTGCTCTGGCTTAGACGAGTCAGGGTTTGCAGGCACCAACGGGCCTGCGTGCTCATTCTACTCGTGGACTGGCTACATCCTGGGCTTTGTTCAAGGGTGTTTCCATCCAAGACATTTGTGCAGCAGCGAGCTGGTCCTCACCGCTCACTTTTGTCCGCTTTTACAGGCTAGATGTCTCTGCTCCAAGTGTGGCCCGCGCATTGCTGGGCCCCGTGTTGAGACAGGGTTCTACCTGTTAAGTTCTGGTTGTTTTGGTGATTTTCGAGATAAGCATGTCTAGCAATACGGGAATTTCAATATCCCATAGTGAGACATCGAACGGAGTGTTATGAATGAGAACTATAGGTTACTTACGTAACCCCAGTTCTCAGAGTAACATGAAGTGAGATGTCTCACCAGACGGCCCTTCTTGCTAAGGCGAAGCGAGAAGAGGTGCTTATTTTGAATGACGCTGCGTCGCAGCGCAAGCTACTTATAGGGTGGGTGGATTCCCTGACGTAGACGTCAAGATCACCAGCCAATCAGGATTGGCGTAATGAGATTGATGCTTCCGTTTGCATACGCGTTGAAGCGCATCCCATAGTGAGACATTTCACTTCATGTTACTCTGAGAACTGGGGTTACGTAAGTAACCTATAGTTTTTTTTTAATCTGCACTAAAGAAGACTCACTTCTTCTCCCTGGCCTTCTAGTCAGAGCGGAGTACGACTACTGACATTTCCCTGCGTTTGATTTTTACATTTGCTGTTGTAATTGATTGTCTTCTGTTTGCTATCGCAGTGAAGTGTTTTTATTGCATGCACAACACTTTGGCTCGACTAAAAATCGTTGTGTGCTATATAAAACTTGATTTGATTTGAGTCTGTGGATAAGACTTGAAATTAAAACTTTTCTTCTGTGTTTAGAGGAATATTGTAAGTTTGACACCATAATAAATACAAATAATAAAAACAATAGCCAATACAAAACAATATTGTCTAACAATGCAGACCTGCACAGGTGATACCATACCCACCTGCAACACCTAACACAACAAAACATTCTGCTAAAACATTTTTATAAAATGTTTACATTTGAGACTCCCCAAAATGTCATTCGAACTTTTGGTATTGTACGTTTTTCTCTATGGTACATCGATGGGTAAATCCCATGGTACATCCATGGGTACATCACATGATTTAATCGTGTCCTGACGTCATCATCCTTCACGGAAGTCAGCGCTGGCGACGGTGGCGGCCTCTTCAGCCTAGCAGCAGGAAGAGGATGTTCGCTTCCAGTGAAAGAATAATATCACCTGATTATAAGCCTTAATAACAGAACAAACAGCCGTGGAGTTTTCTGCTGAGTCTGCCGGGATCTACACAGCGGATCTCCCCCCCTTAAGCCGGCCTCTGTGAGTCTGAAGCAGGGCGCTGGATAAAATGTCCCTGTTCCAGTCAGCACTGGATTTCCTAGCCGGGCCCGGATCGTCTGGACTGGCAGGCCGGGACCAGAATGACTTCGTGGGACAGGTCGTTGAGCTCGGTGACATGAAGCTGAGGATCAAGAGGGTGATCGCTGAAGGTGAGACGGTGTGAGACAATGAGAAATGTTGATAACGTCGGTCGCTGCTAGGCATGCTAAGTAGCTGAACGAGCTAACAGGCTAGCAGTGACATATTTCTAATGGTAGTCAATGACAATAGCGTTTGCACCTGCAGAGCTATGAGTCACCATGTAAACACCAGTTGATAATGTGGCTTCGATCGTTCTAAAAGCATTACTACATTTCAAGATTGTGATACATAGAAAACCTGAAGTTTCAGGTTACATGGTGCGTAAACGTAGCTGTATCTCCGTTGGGCTTCAAATCATGATCTGCAGCAACAGCATAGCTGCATTTTACTTGTCAACCAACTCCCAACCCACAGATTGCTACAGAGCCCAAACCGTGTCATCTTCCTTGGCTAAAAGACATTTTAACACACAAGAAAGAACATAGTATAGTAGAAAGATATGAAGTAAAAATAGAAATGATGCCAATGTTATTACCAAATATCTTACTTTTTGAAACAGTGCAAATACTTCTGCAGAGCTCTGCTGGATTCCTCTAAGGGAGATAATGGCTGAGTGCATGTACTTTTTGTGAAAATGTGTTCTTTAACTGTGTCCCATCATCCTATTCTGCTAAATGATATGGGTCCACTATTACTGCAACATTAGATCACAATTAGGTGTCTGAGTTTGAATCTTTAGAATCAACCTGTATTTGTTTGTCTGCAACAACTCTGGTTACAGGGCACGTGTAACCCAGAGATCAGGTTCCTTCCCTTCTGGCAGGGAACAGGGATTCTTGCTCTCATTGTGAAGTTGCACGACATTCTTACTACACTATCATGCATCTTGAGTTCCTTGCATAGAGGTAGAGCCGACTGTCATTGTGGAATGTAGACCTTTATGTTGGGTGTACAATGTAAAAACAAACTTGTTTAATCAAATGTAAATGCAAACTGTAAATGATCTAACCAGGAATGCATTTCACAGAAAATCAGTTTAACATGCAGTGAGTTAGTTCCATAAATAAGTAAGGCATTGTCCAGTGTCAACAGTTTTCAGCATGGTCAAACCATTAGGTCAGAGTTGAAGCAATCCATGTTGTTAAGTTTATTAATTATTATGTAATTCAACACAAACCTGCCAAAAAACATAACCAAAATGAGCCATCTCTAATTTAAATGTGCCTTTAACAACTCTTAAAAAGTCTAAATGATTCCCTTATACTAACTGTTGACTAGTCGCATCATGTAGTCGGTGGAAGAACTGCAACAACAAAGTTTCCATAGAAAATAACAGCAAGTCTCTTTGTTGTGTCATTTGAAAAAGTGCAAATTCTGTTCACTTTAACTTGCTGACTAATTCTGACAGATTGCTTCAGGACCCTAAGTGTAAGGAAACCAGTGTTTCTCCGGCAGACCCACTTCCATGTCCTCTTTGTGCAACCCTCTGACTCATAGGTATTCAGTCCCTACAGCATTTTAAATGGATATACTGTATGTAGAAAACAATTTTTTCTTTAATATATAGTTATGCATATGCTAATAAAACATAAAGGTATATCTGGAGAAAAATAAAACTAACTGGGCTGCAAAAACAATCAACAAGTTGATTTTCAAAAGTCTTTAAATTGTCAGTATCTTGTGTGAATTGCCGATCCCTAAACTCAACTTACAAGGATATTAAACTGAAATATATTCTCAATTAAGAAGCCACAATTAATGCTTTCCATTTTTGCTTGATAAAATAATGACTTAAAATTGTTGTCTGTTTCAGCATCATTTGATCAAAAGTATATTCAAGGTGTTGTGATCAGCCATGACAGTCTCCCTTTCTGCTCTTTGAAAGGTGTCTCTGTTGTGTTTCCTCAACCAGATCTTTAGAGAGAGAATACAATGGATGCCTATAACAAGCTCATCCTATTTTCTTAGGGCCATTACTAGCTTGTCTGTCAATTGATGTGTTGCTTGTTGCAAAAAGTCATCACACAAGTGGTGGTTGTCATCTTGTTTGAGCTCATTCTTTTGAATTCTCTCAATGAATATATCCACCTGAATGATCAGTTTGTTTGAGAGCAGTGGCCTTTAGCCCTCCATTTGGCCTTCATGCCCTCATCTGAGCAGGTGAAACTGTAGACACGTCTCTTTATTAAGAACCAGAGTGGAAATACTGTGCTTCATTCCTTACTATCTATTCCTCTAATCATTTTCCTACACCACAAAGGTATTGTCATAGCAAGATTTAATCAATTCTGGTGTGATGGAGATACCCTCATTCGTAATTAGAACAAAGAAAATGGAGCATTTCAGATTTCAGCCCTTTTGGCAGAGAAAGACAGAGGAAGCCATGTGATCCCCAAAAGGGGCGTCTGTGAATCCTCACTGCAAAGCATGGCACATTAATGTTGCTGTAATGGACAGTAAATTGTGTTTTTTGATAGCCAATTGTTGCTTTGTGTACAAAGGTAAAGTGTGTGTTTTAGGCATAGGGCATGGACTCAAAAATGCAATAAATCCAGTGTTTTCCTTTCATGCTTAAGTCATAAGTGTCAGTGACCATAGGGTGGTTGCTCTGAATCCCTGGTGAGGTTAAAACAATTAGGACTACTTCTCCTGAGCAAAAAAGGTTTAAAGATTAGGATCCTGAGTGTGATCATTCAAGATCTTACGGAGCAAAGCAAGGCTGGTTGTTGATTTACTCATCACTATGGTAACCTACCCCTGGCGGCAGTGGCTGTCGGGACTTGGTCTTGGAACCGAAGGTTCACGTCCCGATCGGACCAAAAAAAAAGATGGAGTGAGCTGGTAGCTGGAGAGGTGCCAGTTCACCTCCAAGGCCACTGCCGAGGTGCCCTTGGCCTTGAGCAAGGCACCTAACCTCGAAACTGCTCCCTTGGCGCCGTGTACCTGGCAGCCTCTCTGCTCTGCCACCTCTCCTATCTGCATGTTGTTTGTGTTTGTGCATGTATATCCTCCCCTGCGTGTGTAATGTGTGTAAACACAACAGAGTGGGGAAATACATTTCCCTGTAACGGATTAATAAAGTATATCTTCTTCTTCTTTGTTTGGACTGCTTAATACATGGGCATACAAAGATGGACCCACTTGAAGTTAGGAAATGAAAGATTCTTGTCCACTTGCCACAGTGGCTTTTAAATTAATATAACATTTCGAGTTATCACAAAAATAAATTGAAACTACACTGGCAATGGCCCATTTTAATTAACTTGGCTTTCAGAGGAACTGATTGTTCATCAAATATGTTGTAATTAGAGAAATGTGCTGCTGTTCTATTAAAAACTATGTCTCTTACCTCCCATATATTTTATTATTACTGCAGCGTTGCCCACATTGACACCAGTTCATTTTTTTCAGTTACACCCTCAGTTAATGGGCGTATATTAGATATATATATATTAGAGATTAGCAGTGGCCCAATACTTTGAGGAGTGAGATTGTGTTGTTCTTGAGCAAGGCACCTAATCCCCATTTTCTCCAATGTTGCTGCTCAGTGGCCAGCAGATAAGACTGTGGTTACACTTGGCAGCCTTCAGGCATTAACGTCTAATAGTGCATGTAAAGCATGGTTTAAAAAATCAGCGCTGGGAAATTGAAGTTGAAAACAAAGTGACAGAGCAGTGACATGTACAAATATACCAAGTGTGAAGCCTTTGTTTCAATGAATAGTACTACTTTTGAACCAAACAGCCAGTCATCAATTAAGCCGATTGCACGTACAACAATCAGAGCAAATTACAAAAACTGCAAAAATGTATTACAGCTCTTCCTGCGCTGAACAATTGACGATTATGCATAATTTCGGAGCTCAAGAGTGCATGTGCTATTCACATAAATGTAATTACAATTAAACAAAATAACAACCTGGGTGCTCTCTGTTTTTTCTCAGGTGGATTTGCCTTTGTGTATGAAGCCCAGGACATGAGCAGTGGGAAAGACTATGCCCTCAAGGTAAGACACAAGTGGACTCACTGAGGACATTCTACCTGCTGCTTGATACATGTGGAGCCACTCTCTGTTTGTGCGTGTTCTTTCTTTCATTCATTCACTCACTTGTACAAGGAATGGCAATGGCGAATAATGATACATTGGACTCTGTCCACATAAACATTCTTATTCTCAAATACATTGTATGCAGTGAATTGTACCTACTTGTAGTAAATATCAATCAGTGCTAAGACTGCTTATGTGTATGTTCCGTGTTACCTTTATGACTGGACTTAAACATCCAACTGGACATTACCCTTTACAGTAAAACAGTACAAATACATTAAGATACTATGATATGCTAAATATACATTAAGATACTACTTCTCTATGTATGTCGTTGATAATATTGCTCAATAGACATACCCTTAACTAAGTTGAAGAACGAACAAAATAAAGAAAGAATGAATGAATTATGTAACAGTTTGGATTTTGTTGGGACCATCTGCTTCATGTTTTAATATTCTGTCCATGTTGATTGTGTACTCGTGCATTTATCAACTGAGAATATTCTCTTCTGTGTAATGCTGCTGAAAGGTCAAGATGCTGTTTGTTTTGTGTTTACGTTCAGCAATTGCCTGTCAACATTTTTAATGCAGGACAAAAAAATGATAACTACATGATTGAGGAAAGCAATGTGATACGTTATGGCCATGTTCAGGTTCTGCTTGCTTGCTTGTGTAAGTGGCCATTGAACTCCACACTCCACATAATCAGCAGGAGCAGTCGATCGGTTATCCTGTTTGACTTGGCAAACACCAGTCTTCTCTCATGTTCAAAGCAAATACCTTTTATAGGCGGTTTATTGATTGTATATGTAGGGACAGTCTTGTTTGCCGTCTCTCTTTAAAAGATGATGTCTCACTTGGTCGCAGAATAACAACAAACCACTGTTCTCTGTTTGTGTGCTTTTGTTACAGAGGCTGCTGTCCAACGAGGAAGAGAAGAACAAGGAAATCATACAGGAAGTCTGCTTCATGGTATCCTTAATCATTTCCACACCATGATGAAAATATTTGTTCTTTTCTTCTGATCAGTGTTCTGTAAAGTGCGTGACAAAGGCAACTCTAACCCATTCATTTACAAGATTGTGGAATGTTTGTCCAGCGTAGTAAACTGCCATTATTGGATTATTTGTAGTTTACAGGCAACACCACACATTGTCAGAATGCTCAATGCTAGCACTAATACATATTTACAGTGTTTAGTTTCATAATAGCATTGTGGTTTGACAAAGAAGACTGTTAAGTTACTTTTGTGTATCTTTCCTGAAGCACTCCAGTCTGTTTCTTGTGTTAGATGGTGTGACGAGCAGGACAGAAAATACATTTGAAGGATTTTATTTACAAATGTGGTTTTCAGTGGTTGTCAAGATCATTTAATGATAAGTTTCTGCATCTAAATGTCAAATCACTGAAGCATCCACTGTATTGTAATGTTTCAGGAGAAGTTTTATTTCGTAGAGGTTTTCTTTTTTTAAATGACATAACTGTAACAGATTTGAACTGTAACTGTTTTGTCGAGCAGCTAGAAATGCTCGGACATCACTTTTACTGCGTGGTTTCAAGAGTTATAGCACATTGGGGATTGGGTTCCTCTTACCATTACCACATTGTGTATTCAGATCCTGACTATTTGCATAATGTTTAATGCCCCTTGCTGATGAGGCAGAATAAGAGTCTGAAGCCAACAGTAAATTCTTCCTATCACCCAACCATAATCTCTTCCTGCTGTCACTGTGTTAACAGCAAGCTACAGAACTGTTTTACTGTCTGTGCTTGGCTCTCTCTCCGTGGGTGGCAGACTTGGATTAATTAAGTTAGTGATCACAATAATGATTCATCTCACTAAGTCACTTTTATCATATTAAAAACACCCTCCAAAGTGTTGTTGGATTCAACAAGCCACAGGTGGACGCTGCTCCCATCTTCAGAAGATGTTCAGTATTTTGCGTTTGAGAATCCAAAGTAATGTTTAACCTGTACGCTCCTTGACCTGCTGGCTCTGTAGAAAAAGCTGTCGGGTCATCCCAACATGGTTCAGTTCTGCTCCGCTGCCTCCATCAGTAAGGAGGAGTCGGACACTGGACAGGCGGAGTTCTTGATCCTCACTGAGCTGTGTAAAGGTAACTGCACACATTGTCTCACTGCTTTCTACTTTGTTTTCTACTTCTATCTTTGTTTACTTCTTTACAACTGCAACAGTACTTATTCATTCATCAAACCAAATGAGATATCCCGATCGCTCAGCTATTTCAAGAAAAATACAACTGAGAGTACGTTTTTCATGAAAGATAAGTTAGTTAAAGGAAATACATTTGGAATCGGAAGGTAAAAACTGAAATTGTAACTAGCCAAGAAATGTGCAACCAGTGCATCTCTACTGATTAGTCAGAAGTCGCTCTAACCCAAAGGCAGTCGTGATGAAACAATTTCCTGTCAGCGATATTTCAACTTCCTGCTCTACTCTGTGAGCAGAGGGGCCAGTTAAGAGTCCGAGGGAGATTAAAGGGCTAACCCCAGCCTCAGCCTGTCCCCCTGCTGCAATCTGGCACGAGATACAGAAGATATGCTGAAGTACGTCCAGACTACAGAGCACCTCTTTCCCTCAGGCTGTGAGCCTTCTGAATTTGGTGCATTTCTTCATTATTTGATAATATTTTATAACATAATTTAATACTTTTATCTGTGTCATATTTCCCAAATGATTTAAAACATTTAAAATCCACAGAGATAAAGAGGCATCTGTGGAGTGAGTGGTCTTACTGTATGGCTCTTCATTCATGTATCTGTGTTATATCCCCCCCCCCCCAGGTCAGCTGGTAGACTTTATAAAGCGGGTGGAGCAGAGGGCTCCCATGTCATGTGACACTGTGCTGAAGATCTTCTACCAGTCGTGCCGTGCCGTGCAGCACATGCACAAACAGAAGCCTCCCATCACACACAGAGACCTCAAGGTTTGTACTGAGTGAATGATGAGGTTTCCATAACATGCAGCAGCAACAGGATTGAGTGAAATTAATGGACCACTACATTTTGTCATATAACTGAGATTGAACCATATCCCACTGCAATCTAAAGCACAACAAATACTTGTACTATAAATAAGTGACTACCACATTACTAATTGCTTATTACATGTGTACTAATGGACATTCCAACCCTCTGCTGACTTGATTTGTTGTAGATTGAGAACCTCTTGATTAGTAACCAGGGCACCATCAAGCTGTGTGACTTTGGCAGCGCCACCACAGTGTCTCATTACCCCGACTACAGCTGGTCGGCCCAGAAGAGGTCCATGGTGGAGGACGAGGTACACACACACACACACACACACACACACACACACACACACACACACACACACACTCTCTCAATAATCTATATAATACAGTTTTTACATACAGTACATCCTCTCACATAATAGGTCATTTCATATCTCTTTAAACATATCGCAAGACATAGCAGAAGTTGTTGTCACAAAGGTCAAGATGTGTTGCTGTATCAATTTGCTCAAACTCTGATACTTCTAGTATATTTGTTTTTAATAAAAAAAGAAAATGTAATCAATTTAAAATAAAATGTGTTTTGTAATGCATGTCCCCAGAATGAAGTCTCACACTACATAAGTATTCTATTTGAGCCACTATTTTAATTCGTCATTTTTTTTAAGACAAAAGGAACTGCCAGTTTTCTTAGACTGCATAATAAATACTCTAAATTTCCCTAAAAGAGTTATTTCAATCAATCAATCAATGTTTATTTATATAGCCCAATATCACAAATGTTACATTTGTCTCAGTGGACTTCACAGTTTGTACAGAATATCAGTATGACAATACGACACCCTCTGTCCTTAGACCCTCACATCGTACAAGGAAAACCTTCCAGAGAAAAACCCACAGTTTAAAGGGAAAAATGGGAGAAACCTCAGGGAGAGCAACAGAGGAGGGATCCCTCTCCCAGGACGGACAGACGTGCAATAGATGCCGTGTGTAAATCGAAGACATAATATATTTTACAGCATAGGTAGACCAAATGTTTGGAAATGCATGTGTCTATAATAAGAAGATGAATCTACGAGGATGTCAACAATCCTGTGGGAGCCATCAGCCATTCAATTATTTCTTTAATTGAATGGAGAAAAACACATACAGACGTTTCAAGATTCAAGGCTTTATTGTCATATGCTACAGTAGCTACAGTGTAGATATGGCAATGAAAAGCTGAATTCCCAGGCTCCTCCAACAATGCAACATGTATGTATAAAGGACATAACACAGATAAAACCAATACAAATAGTGCAAAAAAGGATCAGTGACAATACTGGCGTACTGGTGTCGAACTAAAACCAGAAACGTTTGATTTAATTAACAGCTCGAGGTCCAGGAAGCACAGATCAACCATGATTATATTTATACCGTAATCACACGACACACAGGAGCTTTGACACAGATGTACTCAGTATGCAGGACCCCAGGGATCCTGGTTTCTAAATGTAATAAGCTGCACGTCAATCTGGCACCAGTTTTCAGGCTCCATTTTAGGATGGAATATCTGAGGCGGGCATGTGTTTATTTGAGTTCAAATAATGTCTTTCTCAAAAGCATGCCCAGCGTGTGGGAACAAATAACTGTTGTTTTAATTTCAAAAAAAGAAGAAGAATTAAGTCCCAAGGTTCTCTAAAAAAGTTGCATACATGAACATCATTTAAAGATTCACCAAACAAGCCTGATACTTGGGTCTATTAAAAGACCCATGGTAGTGGAAAAGGTGTTTGTTTGTTTATTTTATTTTTCTATTTGTTTGTAGATCACAAGGAACACCACTCCAGCGTACCGAACGCCAGAGATGATCGATCTCTACTCCAACTTCCCCATCAATGACAAGCAGGACATCTGGGTCAGAGCTTTTTCCTTTTCTTTCCCCCATGTCACAGCTAATCGAAGACCATTTGTACCGTAATTTTCGGACTATAAGGCGCACCTGAATATAAGCCGCAGCAGCGGCATACCACTCTCGGTTCCACTTTTACTTTTGCGCGCTACCTGTCTCACTCTTTTCCGGCCTCCAGCTTTTCCTGCTGGAACCCGCCGCTTAAAGGTGGGGGTCCGCGGACCGGCCATAGAGCCCATAGAGCCCATAGAGTTAAAGGTGTTGGCCGTTAGCTGTAAAAATCCATAGATTAGCCGCACCGTTATATAAACCGCAGCGTCGAAAAATAGGGAAAAAGGCGCGGCTTATAGTCAGAAAATTACGGTATCTGTTGTTGATTTATTTTAAAATGTACTGGTGCACCACTATCATGATTCATAGATGGTGTATTGGTGCACAGTCAGTGTAGAAACATCACCCACCCCCACCCAACACACTCACACAGAGACTGTCAAGGTCACTGTATTTCACACATCCATATATCTTCCCTGCTCTGGCCTAAATGGAAGGTAGGACTCACACAAAGAGAGAGTCAAAGTATTGCTTTAGGCGCCTGTGTGTGTGTGCGCGTGTGTGAGGGTGCATTCATTTGTGCCTGCGTGCATTGAGGTGAATTACGGCCTGCACTCACCATTAAAACCACCAGGGAAAGCTCATACATAGCTTCATTACTCCCTTTCTCCATCTTTGCCTCCCTCTATCCGTCCGTCTCCACAGTAATATCAGTGATGGTGTGTTGGCTGGCCAGACAAAGGGCTAATCCACCCTAAAGAATGAGACAAAAAGTCAAATAAGACACACATTTAAAACGATATAATTGTAGTAATTATCAGATATATATTCCAACAGTTTGATACAATTTCCAAGGAACAATACGTCTACAATTTGCACCAAAACACTATCAGCTGACATGTGACCAATGACCTACAGACCAGACGCTGCCTGACTATAGCTGGTCCGGTCAATTTATCTCTAATGACTTTTATTTGCATGTTGTGTCTCTTTCAATGTCAGTCTGGGTCCCCGCCGCCTCTTTTCCCTGATGGTCATATGTATGACAGCATGCACACACATATTTGTGACAGTGTGTTATTCCCCCACCCTTCTCTCAGAGGCCTCTTTCTCATCTGTGTGACATATGTGTTTATGAGTGTGTGTGCTGACTTTGACCTGAACATCTGTGTGTTTATATGTTTGGCCGTGCATGATTGCATGTACAGTAAAACTAGCGGCTTCGCTCTCTGACTTTGTTTATTAAGACTGCAGAATGTTGCACGAGAGCAATGTTTGCAAGCCTGCACGCAAGGAGCACTAACCCCTACATGCTGTGTTGTTTTTAAGTGTGTGTGTGAGTATTGTCGTCACAGGTGCCTCTCATAAAAGCAGATTATTTGATCATCTATGTGCCATAAAACAATAAGGTGACCTGATGACCCATGGCCACTTTTTGAGTCATCTGATAAAGCCCGTCATCCTCTCATCCCCGATGTCCAAACTGAAACGACTACCTATAGTGTTATTCATTTAATCTAAAACCTAACAATGTTTTCCTAAAGTTTAAGCAGTTGTACGTTTACATTATTTAAGATTTCATATGGAGTCCATTTTAATAAAACCTACATCTATACGTGAATGAATTAAGTCTTTCATCAAGAGATCTTTGATTGTTAACTGATCAAATGTTTGATTCTAAGATTGTGTTTTTGTGTATACAGAAAGGTCCATCACATTGAACCACAGAGGGATTATGACGGGTTTTAAAAAGCGAGCAGTACGAAACAAGGGTGGAGAAATATATATTCTAGAAGAAGACCAGTAATGGCCATGTGGTCGTTCACTGGCAAACATCACCCAAGAGGAATGGATGATCCTCAGGACGGAACAAAGGAGATCAGGTCTGGGGGAGGGGTAATGACAGAACCAGAAGACCTCACTGATGATGGTGATATAGAGTGTGTGAGGCAGTTAATATAGTGCAGGTTACTATAGAGCTCCATAAAATGCTCTGCAGAATGTCCTGCTGTAGAGACACGTGGGCCCCCCTCTTGTGCCCGATAGATATTCTTACCATTTTAGAATTTGTTTACTAGATGATTTTAAAGATGCGGTCTGGGCTTCACACATGTGGCTCAGATGGGAATGCTCTGAATGAGAAATTGTGTCCTGTATTTGTTCCTGTTTTGTGTTCCACTTGGCTCAGCCTTTCTGTACGTGTCTGCAGCTACGGACGGGGTCAAAAAGTGATGAGCAGAAAAACGATGTGACATCCCCCTGTCAGCATGCACCAGTGCACTTTGAAAGACAGCCCTACAGTATATTGGCATTTTTCTCATATGTTAGGCCTCAGGCTTGTATGCACCTATGTTCCTAATGTTTTTCCACTACATTGCACAATTCCAGGAACAGCGACTAAGCATGCACGTGCAGCTCATACTCCAATTTCTAGAATATTGTGTAAAGTGTAAAAATGCTCCTTGTGTTTATTTAAGTGTGTTGCTCTAAAGATGCTTTCCAAATTGCAATCCTTTTCTTTGAATTTTTTTCTTTAAACAGAAGCAAGATAGAGGCATAAAAGGCTAAATACATTTTGTTTGTATGAAGCATCATTGTGATGTGAATCAAATGCAACTGGATGAAAAATAAAGTTTGTGTCTATTTAGAGATGTCCCGATCCGATCACGTGATCGAGGATCGGAGCCGATCACGTGATTTTCAAAAGATCGGAAGAAAAAAATCGGGGATCGGGATTTTTTTTTTTTTAATAAATACAAAACAAAA
>NW_011334116.1:0-5186 GCF_000735185.1 Notothenia coriiceps
AAGTCAATGGAGAGAGAAAACTTATCTTTTGATCCCGTTTGAATTGTGCCATGAATTACACATATGTTTGTCAATCTTAAAAAATAATTTCCATGTCAAAATATTCAAAGTTTGTCTTAAAACTGTTGAAATATAAGACTATGAAAAATACGCAAATAGAAAGACTACAAATCCCAGAATCACGTAAGTGCTGTCATAACTGATGTATTCCCTCCAGATAGCTAAAAATACATTTACTTACTGTACTTACTTACTTTAACAAGATGCTTGTGTGCTTTGTACCAGGTTGTTATCATACCAGTAATAGTACCTCTTGCTCGTTCTCAACTAAAACAAAACACGAGAGTGTACCTTGTTAGCTAATGTTAGCTAGCTGACATTAACGTTACACATTACACTCGTGTTACTCACCGCAACCTTGTAAAGCCGGTCCCGCATGCTGGCTCTTACGGAACCGACTAACTCCCCTTTTTCGTATGTACAGCTCTCAACATGCCCAGACTTGTAGTGATTTCCACCTCTTTTAAAACGTTTCGCCTCATTCTGAAAGAAAGAGGTGAAATGTACCAACGTGACGGCCATCTTGGTGTTGGTGACGTGTGCAAGACCAGAGTTGTAGTTCATTGAGCGCTTCACATGAAGAAATGTGTAACTTCACAGTTTTACGACACATTTTAATTTTTTTGACTTGCAAAATGATCTTTTAAATTGACAAACATCATATGTGTAATTCGTGGCACAATTCAAACGGGATCGAAAGATAATCTTTCTCTCCCCATTGACTTCAATACATTATTTTTCCGATATAAGGTCCCATGGAGGTCCACCGGAAGGGGAGGGACTTCGCCACTCTATTGTCAAAAAAAAACTGGGGGGTTATCATGGGGGGATCCTCATCCATAGTGTTAAGAAGTCTTCAATTAGGAACACAAACACTTTCTGAAGAGTGTGATGACTGGGGATGTAAAGAAAGTGATAACACTGCTAAAATTGAACATTTTATGAAGCAAAGCAGCAAGCTATGCAATACGTAAAGTTGTGAAAGAGAAGGCAACGCACACTTGATCCTGGAGCTCTAAAGGAAGAATCATCTGCAGAACTGTTGACGTACAACCGTAAAGCCACCTTAATCTAAGATACAAATAATTTGTACAAACAACACATGAGACCTGCAGCACATAACATAAAGTTATTATTGTTGTCTTTGCACATATTTCAGAATGTTTCCCTCTGTCGTTGCTTCTTAGGCTCTACTTGTTGCACGTTTTTCCGTGCAGATGCATCATGAGTGTCATTTTCCTCCAGTCTTTTTTTGAGAAATGAAAAAGGAGGAGAGTAGTCCCTCTGTCCTCTCCTCCCTCCCCTCCACTATGTCCCTTGGAAGCTGTCTTAATAGAGTGGTGCAGGGATGGCGTATTTACCCCGAAGTAAGCTGTGCATGGGTTCCCTCGACAAAAAAGCAACGGGATTTCTCCATAGGATTTTGGAAAATAGCTTGAAATAAGGTCTGTGGAAAACAAACCTGTTTGATAAATGCACGTTTTGTTCAGCCGGATAATATCCACATGTCTACCCTGCTTTAATAATTTTCGAATCATAAATCTAATCGCCAGGAGCTAAATGCTAACATTATGCTATAAAGGAACTACAGCCGAGCAGGGTCGCACGACTTCAACGTCACGCCAACTTAAGATCGATATTAAAAAAATACAGATTCAAAATTGTACAAGTTGAATCATTGTTTTAACAGTTTGCAAGAGCGCAGGTACTTGCTTTCAAGCAGAACGAGGGAACCGGTAGGGGTAAAATGCTAACTCACGTCCGGGTTTTAAGACTCGTCCCTGCACCACTCTATTGGCTGTCGCTCTCTCCCAGGAGCCAATAGGGTGGCTTCTTCCGTTGCCATTCACATGGATCTCTCTTCTCCTCTCCAGTTCGAAGCAGGTGAACTCTCTAAATCACATTGCGTTTTCCTATAGATAAAATACAAATAATAATCTGAAATATAGTGGAACACAATTATAAAGCAGCAAGAAAGGAAAATGGTCAAGTAATGTGTGTTCAACAACGTTGTATTGCTGTGTTGTAACCACCAGATGGCAGTATATAGCTAGTAAATCATTTACAGTGTGGTGCTTTGACACAGGTGTCAGGGGGGCTTTCTGCAACTGACTTCACTTTTAATACCAATCTTTCACAGCGAAAACAAATTTAACTTTTCAGACACAATGTTTTACAAATAGGTCAGTATGAGCATTCATTTGACTGTAATTGCAAATCTTCCATATTAAATTAAACTGAAGGCAGCATGCAATCAGTGTCTTATTCCAGCACACAGGCATTGGCTCTCAATACAAATCTGGATATATATTGGAAATTTGAAGGAGTTCTTCCATTTATTTGTTCTTGTGTTTCCACTAATCATGAGGAGGTCCTTTACTAAGAATATAAACATTTTGTTGCCAACGGGGCTCTGCTGCACCGCCTGTCTCTCCAAATCAGCATCACAGCCCAGAGTTACCTCTGGGGCTATTACTGTAATGCACAACGAGAAAGACAGGACCTTAATGCACTTTGATGAGGAGCACAGCATCTTATTGCCTCTAAATCAGTGGTTCTCAACTGGTCAGGCCTCGGGACCCACTTTTTTCCTTTGTCAATAAATTGTGACCCAACATTTTGAACCACTGAAATCTATTCAACAAAAAATCGTGCTGTAATACGCTTTTCAGCATACAATATTAATTAAAGTGAAGTACAGTGCACATATCCCTTCACAGAACCAAAGTATGCTTTTAAAAAAGGTTTAATGAGATGATGGAATCAAGTTTCTAGAATCAACGCTGAACTGTATAACATATAAAGGCACCAAACTTATATTGTACTCAATAAAAAGGCAGAATTGGAGCCAATCCTGCAAATTCATCACACGTGACAAATGTGACGTGCTGAAATGTCCCCCAGGAAATGTTTAGAAATACTAACATATAAACTACGCATTCTGGTACTCTGAGAAGAAAATAAATACATCTATTACTACCCGACATTTTAATAATATTTTATGCCATTGTTTGTTTTTCACTCTGTTCTGACAGCTGAACTTGCTGCTCCACACAGAGAGGAGAGTAAAGAGGAGATAGTCTGTGTGAATTACTTTAAATTGTGGGTAAGAGTAGATAGCTCCCATTGTTCTGTGACCTGTCAATCATCAAACCGGGGGTAATATTTCATCATGTGTTCATTTTTATCTGAAGTATACCCATGGATGTATAAAGAATACAGTTATTCTCCGTGGGGACTTCAGGCAACAATCTTGATTCTGATTGGCCACAAGACTCGAAAAAACATCAGCAAAGATGTATTATTGAAAAGATGATCACTACGTGACAGAAGTTTTCAAAACCGTTGATGCCCTCAGGTACTTCCAGTCAAACGCCTACTGCATGCACAGCGTTAGAAAATCGGGCCTTCAAAATAAAAGTTTGACTTTTTTCCCAAAAATAATTGTTTTCTTCACTCACACACGCGACCCACTCCAAACGGGTCCGTGGCCCACTGTTGGGTTGCGACACACAAGTTGAGAACCACTGCTCTAAATGATTGTAAATGAGGCCTATTGTAGATGTTATTCAATGTGGGTTATACTAACAAACAACTTTATGTAACTTAAACGTGTCACATGTTCGGAATTGACCAATCAGAATTGAGTATAAAACTAAGACGTTTAATAAGTTATGGATAATGTACAACGAGGCGGTCATTAATGAAAAAATACTACCAACAGGGGTATCCTGGAGCCTGATGCAAAGCCTGACGCAAAGCCTGATGCGGCCACATACTAAATAAACCTCTTTCCTTCTCTTGCTTGATCCTCCTTAGCAACGATCATTATTTTGCTTAGCAGCGGTGTGTTACCGAGTGATAACAACCTCTGAATTGTCCAAATTGACCAATCAGAATCAGATTTTCCACTTAGCAAGGTAATAATGAGTTATCTGTCCTCTCAGTGTAAATGTTCTGTTATGAGAAGACAGGTTCCAGCAGCAGTTTTTAGCGCCGACAGACACGGCAGTCCTGAAACATTTCGACATTCCAATTCCTCGAAGCGTTTATCAAATAAAAAATCTTGGCGTCTTTATTCTTCGCACTTCTGTCAGAGATATTTTCTGCATTTGAATTACTGGAGATATGATGCGGACACATTGCTCGGCATTCACACTCACTCACACGCCTGCAGTGTCTGTGATGTCGAGTTATTTAAATCTGCCCCTGTCACTCTTTCCCCAGCACCCAGCACCCAACACTGACGCTTTTTTTTACCTTTCTTTAGGGTTCATGGTTGGTTTGAATTAATGCCAAGTTTACATTTACACTCAGTTTTACCAAAGTGAGGTTGCCTAATGTATATGGAGGCTGATAATGGGAAATAATGTACTATTCCCATTATTAAAATATAGTTGATCAATTATCAGAAAGTTATTTTTGTCATTTAACATGCGCAGCATCTGTACACACTTATACAGTAGGTGGCGATATTCACCTTTTAAGCGGTTTGTGATCAGCCAATATAAAAAAATAAAATGAAAAGGATTACAATTTTTACTTGTTTACTTGTGTTGTGTAGTGAAAATAGTAGATAGATAGGTCACAGCTATGGAATATTAATTCATCTATCTTTACTCACTACATCTTAAAGGGGACCTATCATGCAAAATGCACTTTTGTACATCTTTTATACAGTGGGGAAAAAAAGTATTTAGTCAGCCACCAATTTTGCAAGTTCTCCCACTTAAAAAGATGAGAGAGGCCTGTAATTCTCATCCTAGGTATACCTCAACTATGAGAGACAAAATGAGAAAAACAAATCCAGAAAATCACATTGTCTGATTTTTAAAGAATTTATTTGCAAATTATGGTGGAAAATAAGTATTTGGTCAATAACAAAAGTTCATCTCAATACTTAGTTAAATACCCTCTGTTGGCAATGACAGAGGTCAAACGTTTTCTTTAAGTCTTCACAAGGTTTTCACACACTGTTGCTGGTATTTTGGCCCATTCCTCCATGCAAATCTCCTCAAGAGCAGTGATGTTTTGGGGCTGTCGCTGGGCAACACAGACTTTCAACTCCCTCCAAAGATTTTCTATGGGGTTGAGATCTGGAGACTGGCTAGGCCACTCCAGGACCT
>NW_011334116.1:12442-18029 GCF_000735185.1 Notothenia coriiceps
AACATTTGTGAACGAAATAGAGCTCTAAGAAAACACAGGAATGATTAGAGTGCAACATCCGTCGCCACAACCTTAGAGATATTCAGACCCTTTGAGATAATTAAGTCCAGAGTGTGCCCCTTATTGTGCGTGGGCTCCACCACATGCTGAGTCAGTCCATAGCTACCAAGAACACAAAACAGTTAATTAGCCCCTCTGTCCTGGGGATTGTCAACATGGATGTTAAAATCACCAACAATGACTAGACGGTCAAAGTCAATACACACTATAGACAGCAGTTCAGTAAAGTCATCAAAAAAGCTTGCACAGTATTTGGGTGGTCTATAGATATTTAGGAACAGAGCTCGAGAGGAGCATTTCAGCTGAAGGGCCACATATTGAAAAGAAGCAAAGTTCCCATAAGATGTCTTCCTGCATTGAAGGGAATCACTGTACAAAATAGCAACTCCTCCTCCTTTCTTATGCATTCTTTTCTGACTCATAAAACTAAAGTTGGGAGGGGTTGATTCGATAAGAACAGCTGCACTGTTATTTTTGTTCAATCCATGTTTCCGTTAAAAACATAAAATCGAGATTGTGCTCAGTGATAAAATCCTTGATTACAAATGTTTTACCTGCCAAAGACCTGACATTTAATAAAGCTAGTTTAAGTTTGTTAAATACACTATCAGTCAGATCTTTTGTGGCAAGCTGTGGCTGACATGGAATCACTTCTAAATTTGATAAACTCACACAAACTTTTGAGCGCTTCCTGTGTCTAAACTGATTCACCGCTCTTAATCTATCACCTATCAACACAGATATCGGCAAAGCTACTGGCAGGCAGGGCCCCGGCATGTCCTGGAAAGAGTTGAGAGTGCCATACGCCCTTGAGCCTGGACCCAGCACATATCAGTCAGTGTTTGCGTTTTTTACACATACATTCTTATCAGGCTTCGGAGACAGCAGATGCTGTCTTGAAGGGGGGAGGACGTTTTTGGTCCGAATGATTGTGGTAGGCATGGAAATGGGTAATGGTGCTATGCTTCGGTGATTGTGGTGGGCATCGTTGAGGAGGGGCGGGGGTAAAGGAGATGCTGCCAACCCTGCGTATCGCCTTCATGCGGTCATTGAACTCCAGGAAGGACTTGGTGCCAACCCTCTGTATCTCCTTCATCTGCTCATCAAACTCCAGGGGGGTGGGCGAGAGTGATAAGGTTCTCTATGTTTCCTAGAAGATCATCAACTGAACCAAAGTCTTTATAAGCAAATGTAGCAACAGTCTTGTTTTTACTACAATAGACTGCACACATGTTTTTTTGCTGCCTTTTATTGGCCTGTGTTGTTGGACTCAACCAAGATATCTGTCTCTGAGGTCTTGTAAACAGCCGTAAATCAGACAGCAGCAGCGGCACTACAAACCACAGAAACCAGAGGAGTGCACACTGCTTGTAATCAACAGCTCATTATTGACTTCACTGAAACAATCACATAAAACACAGATATATATTATTATGTGTTACAATAAATTATCCCACTGGCCTAGGATGAATAAGCATAGAACAAAAACATTAACAATAACATTATAAGATTACATCGGTTTATCCTTAAACAAGACACCAAGAGTGATAGACTTTAATCTGTAAAGCCACAACTATGGTGACCGACGCGTACACTGCAACGGCCCAAAAGACTTACATTAGAAACATCTTCGACAACTTGACAACACATGGGCAGGGTTAACTAAAAGTGCTGCATAAACGAAACACTGCATTAAGCTCAACACACAACAAAAACAGGGACACTAAAAAGTTACGCACACATTTCCCCTGCGGGATAATAAAGTTGGCTAACTGGAATATGTGAGTTTTATTGGCTTATTTTAACAATGTGATCAGATGATTCCATCCAATGTTATTGCAGATTTGCTAGCTAGCTAACATAGCATACCTAATCATTTCAAATGTAAACACTTACAATGATGTAACAGTCTAACTCTGCCAACAGGGACAGTTGGCCAACTTTAAAGCCTCCAAGTCCTCCGGTCCCGGCTGTGTGCGTCACTTTTTAGTGTCCCTTTTTCCATTTTGTTTTGAGCTTATTGTAGCGTTTCATTTTTGGAGCGTTTTGTTGCATGTTTTGTCAAGTTGGTGAATAAGTTTCATCATTTGCATTTGTTTTGGCACAATTGTGTTCTTTTATTTACATATTTTTTGAATCTGCAGTGGGTTTCTCCTAATGAAATTGTTTTGGGCCGTTGCAGCGCGTTGGCCCCTGTCAGCCACCGTACACAACTACTAGTAGGCTACTGGTACTTCTACTACTACTACAACTATTACTACTGCTACTACAACTTCTACAACACTTTGCACTATTGGTCTGCCATAACATAACAAACTAAAAAGAAATGAATACGTATACAAAGATCTATACGAAAATACTTTTATACTTTGGGTGTGCTTTTCAAAGGTCTTAATATGAAAGGAGTTGAGACAGGACACTTTTTTAGATGATTTATGAAATATATAACAAATTATACAATTAATAATAATATATGTGTTTCTTACTACTCAAAAGTAAGCCTGACATTGCCCCAGTCTGACTTCACTATCCTGAAAGTTGAACCCTATAACCGTTTTTTTTATAGTGTTGTGCTCTATGACTCGAAAGCTTAAGGATGAGAAGAAAAACACATAGTTTCTGTAATTGTTTCCTTAAGATGCTTAGAGTGTTGGACATGGTGTTCCTGCAGTAGCTGCGTCGTTTGTGTGGTTATAAACCGCCGGGAGCCAAAACTATCCACTTACTTCTGGGCCGCATGAAGAGAAAGCTGACATTCAGGCAACAAAAAAAGGTGAGGGCTTTGCCCATGCAGGTTTGCATGAGAGCGAACCTATCTCTCACTCTGACATCTGGAAATGGCAAAGCAGGTTTATTGCTTATGGGTTATCAGAAATCATTTCAAAGGGACACAGACACATTGGATTAACCTACGGATTAACTTCAGCAGCGTTTTTATCGTTTTAATGCCATTGAAGACCACTTTTGACCAGACTACGACACAGGTAAGCCATGTTAGCGTTTTTAGCTCCCTAGCGCCACATGTTTTGATGTCTGTTCCATCCATCCATCCATCCATCTTCTCCCGCTTATCCGTGGTCGGGTCGCGGAGGTAGCAGTTCCAGCAGAGAGCCCCAAACTTTCTTTTCCCTGGCCACATCAACCAGCTCTGACTGGGGGATCCCAAGGCGCTCCCAGGCCAGCGAAGAGATATAATCCCTCCATCTGGTTTCCCCCAGTCAGAGCTGGTTGATGTGGCCAGGGAAAAGAAAGTTTGGGGCNTCTCAGGGCTACTTAACATTTAACAACTTATTAATGTGTCATACCCACTTAACGGGAAGAAACTCAGCTAACTGGCGATATGAACCATTTTTACCGAAACAAAACACAACTCTAACGCATCTGAATTAGCACCAAGCGAGAGAGTGCTAACGCACTTAGCACATAACTCACGGTAGCAATATTTTATACTTCATGCAATCTCCACAAACTAGATATCATATGAAAGCTGAGATTCCACAGATTGCAATGGTATAAGTATCATCACGGTGCGACTAAAATTCGCGGCAGCGAAAGCCAGGAAAGACAACACACAACTTCACTTTACGGGGCCAAAACGGCAAATACGTCATGACTTTGCTGTTTTCTGATCAAAAGTTGTGTTCAAGGGCATTAACACGCATATAAACGCTGCTGAAGGTTAATCCAATGTCTCTGTGTCATTTTGAAATGATTACTGATAATCCATCATAACATTTATGTCTATAAGAGTAGTTTTCATATAGAGTGTAACCCAGCTTCCGGTTTTGGGCATGCTGGCTGCGCATCACTCTCATTCACCAATGGGTAATGTTTAGATGGATTTCGGAACTCCCCCTCGATTCTATTGGCTCTAATAGTTAAAAAAAAGATTATGAATTTACCCCTTTTAGAAGTGAAGATATAGTAATTTGTTCTGGGCATGTCATTTTCGAGCCTGAGACCTGAAAAACAGGCTTCGGGTTTAACAGGTTAATAAAACGTGTGTTATTCATATTTTAACAGCATAATTGGCCAAAAAAGAGGGTAATACCGACTGACAGAAGGTAGGTGAGAGTAGAAGACGTTTTTTGACATTGCTCAAAGATGCAGCACAGGCATTTACGTTCTTTTTATTAAAATCAAATATTTTAGAGGAAATATAAGCATAAAACATTGTCTTACTTTCCTCCTGACAGACCCAAATTATACCAAAAACTGTACTAGATTTCTACAAAATAGCACCTTGTTCTAACGGAACACACAGTTGTGGAAAAAACCTGTTTCTGTCTGTAATGTGTTATTTTAAAATGAGGTTTATCTGAAAAGTGTTACTTCTGTCTGTGTCTCGTGTCTAAAAGGTCTACATGTGTACACAAATCGATGAATGATGGGGAAAAAAAGCTTTAGAAGTATTAACATCTTGGAGCAGACACTCTACTAGAAACTCTAGTAAACATTCTAAAAATTAAGCTGCTGTGTATTCTGCATCCTGCTGACAGTGCAAGAAGTCAATTTCAAAGGAATTCAGACTCATTAGCCACTGAAGCCTTCATTACTGAACATTAACAGAGAGCAAAGACAGTGGTGGCAGAAGCTTAAGAGGTTACAAAATATGCTGTCCGACCAACATTTTTTAGGTCCAAATCCTGAGACCCACAGGGGAAATGTGTTTTGGAAAAAGGGAAATGTCTTTTATTTCCATTTACAGCCACAGTTAAAGTGAACTGAGCAGACTGTGGTCCCGCTGGGCAGCGCTCAGGTATGAACGTCTGGAGTCATAATTTCTAATATGATTGTGTAAAGCTCTATATAACACTCTTCGTTCCTCTGTCATGGAAAGATTATGTGACAAACCACAAATTACCCACCCTGTTTTCCCATAAAAAGTTAGCTAACAGTTTGGTTTTGGCAAACATTGAAACATATTGGTTACTTTTAAGCAATGTTTTTGATCCACCATTCATTTCAGTGTTTGTAGCATGCAACCATGAATGAGTAAAGGGTGAGTAAAGACAACGTTTTAAATGAATATCATGATAGAAAATCTGGATTATGTAATGACCATAACAGTCAGGCCAAACGTCTCTTTATTTTCATCTAAACTTTAAAACAATTCACTTATATAAACACACAAACGCACACACAAACGCACACACAAACGCACACACAGCTGAGCCTGGTCTCTGCAGTTCAGATCAGTGTTGGCATCATAAAACGGTTGTGGCATCTTGGTATTTTCTGGCCATCTGTCCTGCTCTCTTGTATAACAGATCCCTCTGGGCTGTCATTTCTAACCTCTACAATGGGTCACTTGTTAGACATTGGACATTAACTTGTTTTTTTGCATAATCATTTTAATTATTGGCTTTGCATATCAGTCAAATGCCAAACGAATAGGTTGGCAGAGTGGATGTTGCTGCCTGAATGTCAGCTTTCTCTTCATGCGGCCCAGAAGTAAGTGGATAGTTTTGGCTCCCGGCGGTTTATAACCACACAAACGACGCAGCTACTGCAGGAACACCATGTC
>NW_011334117.1:0-1757 GCF_000735185.1 Notothenia coriiceps
GATTGGTCGTGCTTTTTACAGTACTACGGCTTCAGATGAAACATTTTTATGGATGTTAAGAGCATTCCATGGAATATAAAAAAAAGTGTATCTCGAGCCGGTTTCTCAAACTTACCTACCCCACCTTTAAGTCTTTAAAATGTTCTACTAATTGATCAATTAGTCGACAACCAAATTGTATCACCACAGTTCTGCAAATGTTAATGTGACTGACTGACAATCTGAGGCAGCACACTTCAAACATCATCCTTATGTTGTATGTTTCTCCTGCAGGGTCTTCAGTCTGTCCCCGCTGCGCTTCCTGAGCAGTAAGCTGTCCACCTGTGTGCAGCTCAGCTACAGGACGGAGCACATGAGGACGCTCAGCTCGCAGAAGCCCGCCGCCGGACACACGGAGTTCATGAGGTGATAGTTAGTCAAAGCAACATAGAAACTCTCATGTTATAAACAGTGCAAGCAGGTCACCTCAGAGGAGAGTAGATCTCTCCTGCAGGTGTGTCTCCCTCTCCCCTCCGAAATGAATAACAAATATTTCAATCTCACTTAATTTTCCCTCCCAAAAGATTACAAAAACAAGGATTTATTCATGTTGTATCGTTCTTAACTTTAGTGGATTGTAGCATAGCGATTATAGAATGAATTTGCGGATGCTCCGGTTCAAAATGAGACCAAACTTTTCATTGGATGTCAGTTTTTGAGCCACGGCGAGGACGAAATGTGTCGTGAAACAGTGTTGATAAGGATTGTTTATTGTTCTACTAAAGCAGTTGTTAGTGATCTATTTTGGCCCCTAGGTTAGAAGAGTCAGCAGTCATCGACCGTATAAAACATCCTCATACAGTCTCAAAGGTTTTATGTTGAAGTGTCAGTCGGGTCGTTGAATTCGATTAGAAGTGGAAGTTTGCGGGTGCTAGTGGAGCCTCGCAGATGGGGGTGCTGCAGCCCCCTCAGCACCGGTGTTTTGATGGTCTGCAAAATAGCGGGGCGGGGCCTGCTGTGATCTGATCGAGAATGATTGTGATTGGTGGTTTGCTGTGCATGCAGAGCCTGCATTTCACTCACTCAAGTACCCCTGACATGAGAGCCGAGCAAGTTTTCCTTTTGTAGCAGGCAGCAAAATAATTGTAACATTACGTGTTTGAGTTAATTTACCTACTTAATATCGAACGTACTAAAAAAAAAAAAAGTTGCATGTCCCTGCGATGTGAATATCGCGGTTATCGCCATGACACGATATATCGTTCAGCCCTACTGTCCGCTCTTCGCAGCAGCGAGCCCCGCAACGTCCCGTCAACACGGCACCCAGACCCCACGCAGCATTATCATCTGTTTGTCATTACTGGTGTCATTTTCTGGTTGACAACGCCATTGTAACACATAATCACTGATTTTCCGCTGTAACGGTGGTGGATTCATCAGAACAGAGTGGGCGAGCTGACAGCTCGCCCACTCTGTTCTGATGAATCCACCACCGTTACAGCGGAAAATCAGTGATTATGTGTTACAATGGCGTTGTCAACCAGAAAATGACACCAGTNTGCTGAGGGGGCTGCAGCACCCCCATCTGCGAGGCTCCACTAGCACCCGCACCCCCCCCGCACCCCCAAACGCGGCACACCTACAGTGTAAGCGTGCCACAGTTTCGCCGCTGCGAGACTCCACTAGCACCCCCCCCCCAGCGTGTCACAGTTTCGCCGCTGAGAGAGTGTGTGTGTGAGGAGCTCCACGGATTGGTCTATTTGGGTATGGGCACGTCA
>NW_011334117.1:1802-8242 GCF_000735185.1 Notothenia coriiceps
CTTTATAAAAATATTTTTTATAAAAGTTTTTACGCATACATAAAATGTCCTATATATACGCGTAAAACTTATAAAAATATTTTTGATATCGTTCAAATCCAATGTTGAAATCAGCAAACTAAGACTTATTAACGGCAAATGAGGCATTTGGACGACGGCTTAAAAATTCTAATCGGGCATCCGAGATGCGCGTTTGGCTAACATGTAGATGGACACAAATTAGCTCTTATTCTGCTTGGCTACACAAGTTTACTGCACCACCAAAACCCCTTCTCTAAAAATGTTGAAATCCTGCTCGGCTATTTGTTTGTCCAATAAATATGTGAGTTTTTCCTTCTAAATAGTCTTAACCAAACACAGAAGATAACCTTCAATTTTTGTCATGTCATCTTGTAAGACGTTTTGTTTTCCATTAAGTAGCAGCTACAGGGGCCTGTGAGGGTCAATAAAACTTGAAGCAAACACAGAGAAAGATAGGATTTATAAAGCATTTACAAATTTGGAAAAAACACTCAAAATAAAGGTGAACAGATCCTTAGAATTTGAGAATTTCACATTGATGATTACAACATGTGCTCAATGTATTGTTAAAAAATGTTTTATCCATGTTGTTCGCTGTGACGGGCACTTATTTTCTTGAACAACCATGAAAATATTTTTGATTTTCGCTGCAGTCCTGGGACATTGAATAGCTAAACTAATGACACTCAAGAGGAGGAACACTTGAAATGATAAACTGTGGCATATTTGAGTATTGTTAAACTATGATAAAGGGAAAAACTTTGTGACTAATCTCAACCTTGTATTCCCTTACAATGTAGATAAACTCTTTTTTTGTGGGATTGTTCGGCGTAATCAATCTTTTACTTTCACTTTGATTGCAAGAGTCAACGAGCCTGAAATTAAAATTGAATGTAACAATGCTGTTATGGACTGAATCTATTTGCGATATAATGTACTACCCGTACTTAGATAGACTGCCGTCTATTTTGGAAACAAAGATAACAAATGATAAAGGGATGTGGTGATACTCTTGTAATAAACCTTTATATTGATGACGACCTTTTGTGTTCCTTTTCAAAGCAGTCGCGGGTATCTCTCTCTTAATTGGATTTGACGTTCACAGCACACCGCTTACTGGCGGTGGCCTACTATGATCAAATGTGTCGTCTAAACTCGTACAAGAAAGACTGCTGGATGTTAGTGACAGAAAGTGCTGTTGGGGAACACCAAGCTGCCTGAATCCTCTTTTTCAAGTTTACGTCATCTTTTGCTCGTCTTATTCCCTTCCTCCTCCTGAGACTCCTCTGGCCTCCTTCAAACACTCGATGAACTCTGAAAACGCTTGTTAGTGGGGAAAATACATTCCAGAATAAGTGACATCATCAGGCCTTAAGGCAAGTTGAACAATAATGAATTTCAGAAAAAAGTCCAAAAATGATAGGTATGGAAAACCAAATACACACAAGGAAAAGACTAAGTAATTTGGTAACGTATACATTAGCCAAATTGTATTTACTCGTAGATAATGATGGGTTTCATTATTGAATTATATTTTAAGTAATTTATTTATTTTATTTGACATCATTGACAAGTAATTTCTTACAAAAAAGAACATTTTAAATTAGGGGGAAGATTGTAGACCAGAAAGTACTACACACTGAACATGCTTAAGAGTGAACAAAACTCGACTTTGTAAAACCAAATTCAGTTTAACACAATTATCCCCTTGTATTAGATATTTTGCATAAATGGTTGGTCTTGCCATAAATGAGTTTTTAGAGGATAGTTTGGTACAATCAATGTGGTTAAAAAGCAAAAATCAGATTGTGTTTCCTCTACAATTGCCAGTACTTATTTGAAATGCATTTATTCCCTCTTGTAAATAATTTGCAAAAAACCTGAAAAAGTTGCATCCATAAAATGTACGAAGAGGCATTGCTATAGTCACAAGTATAAAAAGGAAGAGAAAGGAAATACAGAGGGCATGTAGATCGTCTGTGATGTATCTCCGTATAAAAATATCCCCCACCCTTAAAACCGTACTACACCTGTAAATGGTATCTTGTGGCTGGATGATTTGCGGACTATTAGTGACTTCCTACCCCTGGTTCTTGCGCAGCTGCTTGCCTGGTCGGGATGATGTCCCCTGGGAGACAAGCGGCTTATCCATGTCTACTCCAGGAATCTCCAGCTGGTACATGTTCATCAGGACCTGGGGGAGGCATTTTGCATACACAAGCTCAGCTTCTCCACCAGTCACACACACTGCTACGAGGCAGAGGCTTGTAACTAGTCCACTATGCTCAGGGAAACTAGCCCCACACAAGCACTCTGGGCTAGTTTGCGCGTTAAGTATCTTGCCAAGGACACACGACATGTCCTGAATAGCAAGCGGCATGATTCAACCAACCTTTGCCATTAAAGGATGAAAACTGCTCCTGAGCCCGCGGCCAGCGAAGATTATCAGTGGTTATGGGAAAGTGATGACTGACTCGACCTTGAACATCGCAGCCCAGTGACTCTCCTGCTCAGGAAGTGCTCCTCGAAAGCAGACAGACAGTCAGGTGTCCCTGGGCTCTCGTTCACATAGTTCTTAACCACCGGCGCATTTATTCAGCAACTAGACAGCAGAAGAAGTGCAAGAATTAGTCAGATCCTTAACTTGTAAAATAAGAATTTATGGTCTTAAAAAAACCTCAGTACAGAAATCGTACGTGGAAAGTACAGATATTAAATAATCATGAATATATATGTAATTCATCACTAACACTACCGTAATTTCGGCTATAGAAACGGCGCGCTTTTTCCCTATTTTTGCGACGCTGCGGCTTATATAACGGTGCGGCGTAATCTAGGATTTTTACAGCTACGGCCAACACACTGTTACTGCTATGGGCTAATACTGGCCCGGTCAGCAGACCCCACCTTTAAGCGGGGGTCCGACATGGAAAAGCTGGGGCGAAAAGAGTGAACAGGTAGAGCGGGAAAAGTAAATGGAACCGACAGTGGATGCCGCTGCTGCGGCGTATATTCAGGTGCGCCTTATAGTCGAAATTACGGTATAGTTTAGTTAGTTCGTCATGAAGAGCCATTTTATATACTTGGTTGTAGTTATATATTCAAGGTCACCATGACATGCTTTTCTGGTTATTACCCATCCCCTTGTGTGTTATGTAGCTTTTTCTGCATGTAAACGGTCTGCAGTCACAAACCCTCAAAGTACACCCTGTAGCGAGTAAAACTCTAACACAGAAAATACCTGTCTATGCTGCCCCTGGTGCGGGTGCTAGTGGAGCCTTGCAAATGGGGGTGCTGCAGCCCCCTCAGCATCCCCCCCTTCCCACGTCCATTCTCGATGTCTCGCTGTTTCGCAGACCCCACGCAGCAAGCAGGAAATTAACCCAACTCACACCGTCCGCTCCTCGCAGCAGCGAGCCGCGCAACGTCCCGCCAACACGGCACCCAGACCCCACGCAGCATTATCATCTGTTTGTCCTTACTGGTGTCATTTTCTGGTTGCTAACGCCATTGTAACACATAATCACTGATGTTCCGCTGTAACGGTGGTAGACCATAGTGGTAGACTCACCAGAACAGAGTGGGCGAGCTGGGGGGGGAATTATGATCAGTAGAAATGGCCATGACATGGGACCTTTAACAGCGACACAGAGGATGAAGACTTCATTGGATAAATGCGACTTATACACCGAAGCGACTTATATATGTATTTTTTCACTTAACGACACATTTTTTGATAAGAGCGACTTATAGTCCGGAAAATACGGTAGTCGACTAATTGCCTGAATTGAAGAAAACCTTTTTTTTATTTATATATTTTTTTTCTCCCAAAATGTTTTTAGTTTCAAAGGCTGATAAAGAACGTTATTATAACAGCATGGTACGTTGTGCTTTACGTAACATATAAAATAAAACTGTAATAATGAACATTTGAAACATAAATTAAATGTTACACAGAGAAAGATCCTGAGTCACACCGCACCGCACGGACACAGCGGTCCGCCTGTCAGCAGTGTAAACAGCAGAAGCTACAGTAAGAATTAGGGATGTAACGATACCAAAAACTCACGCTACGATAAAATCGTGATAACAAGTCCACGGTACGGTATAATTCGCGATATTGAATAATAAAGGAAAAAAAAAATTTACATTTTTTTTACTCTGAAAAGGTTTTTTTATTACATAATAAATCTGATTTGTACAGCATTTTTGTAGGATAGCAGTATTTTAAAGTGTCAAAAACAAAGTGACTAGTACTACCAAAACAAAGTAGGCATTTTCTTTGTGCCACTGCATCTCACAAATAAACAAGGACATTTAATAATCAGACCCTGCAATAAAATAAATCAAGTTTCACTTTAGTTTTTCAAGTAACTCAACTCTAACTCACTAGTCACTCACTCAACTCAAATTCACTAGTCACTCACTCAGCATCATCAGACAGGTTTTTAGGAATATGAGAATGTCCACATTTCCAGGTATTTATAAGCCGGGATGTTTGGGCATTTACCTGAGACTGCCAAGGCACACNTCACTAGTCACTCACTCAGCATCATCAGACAGGTTTTTAGGAATATGAGAATGTCCACATTTCCAGGTATTTATAAGCCGGGATGTTTGGGCATTTACAATATCCCCTGCTCTGGAAAAAACTCTCTCGCTTGGTACTAATGTTGCTGGGACAGCAGTGGTCGCGTTAACCGAATATTTTATTTAACTTTGACGGAAAAATCTGAAAGCAGTCTGTCATTTTGACAGATTAGAATAAACTCGGAAAAGCGCCAACGTTTCCCCGCAGCGAGGCTCTGGTGTTATGCCGTGTTATGCATGCCCTCCAAAAGAAAATGATATAGTTTCCAAACCGTACTTTGCCGTACAGATCAATACATGTCTGGGAGGTTTTGCTTTACGCTGTGCGCGCTCCCGTGAGGTGCATGCACACACGGCATAACACCCCCTCCCCCCCCGTTGACAGTTCACGAGCGTGCTCTCTCGTGAACTGTTCAGACCTGACGAGTAATAAGGGATTATGACGGATATTTTACGATCCTGTCTGTCAAAATGACGGACAGCGAAAAAGTCTAACGCCACCTCAGTGGGGGAGAGATATGCTTTGGCCATGGGTCACAGCAGTGGGCAGGGGTGGACTGGCCATCGGGACGTTCGGCACGAATCCCGATGGGCCAGTACTGAAGTAGGCTGGTCGGACGATGTGGGCCGGACATTATAAATGGGCCCGGAAGTACTGGCCCATCGGGATTCGTGCCGAACGTCCCGATGGCCAGTCCACCNGTTGAGACTCACTGATCCAGAGGTGGATGTGGTAGAGGAAGAAGCGGCCTAGCACCTGGTCCAGGGCCCGGTTCATCTTCAGCCCGGCAGGAGCTCCCATCAGCCACTGCAGCAGCTCCTCCAGCTCTTTGGCCACGTGCTGAGGAGGAACCAGAGGGAACAGTTAGGTGGGATGAGGAAATCCAAAAACACCAGCTCGTTCTTTTCAGTTTTTATTCTCCAAATATCTGGAACAAAAAACTGAACTGTAGAAAACTGCAACTGTCTCGACATTTCTGTTTCCCTCCTTTCATTAAATCAAAGAACTATTGACGCTTAGAGAAAACTGTACATTTTATTATTGTTTATTTGACCTGTCGTATTGTATTCAAGCTTATATTCTCTCTGCCTATTAATGACTGTTTGAATTGTATTTTAATGTCCTTTCATGATGTGTTTCTCTTTCTTGTGTTACACAATATCATCTTTTTAATGTAATTTTGTAAGCACAGTTGTATTTTAAAAGACTTACATTAAAATGTCAAGGTTTATTAGGTAATTTACTTTACCCAAACCTTCTTGCTTTAACTTAAGAAGCCTTGTTTATGTAATTCAGCAACTTAGACTCAAACATCTGATCTGATCTATCACACACTCACGTCGGCTGCAGGCACCAGTGTGTTGGCTAACATGCTGATGTGGTTGTCTTTGTACAGCCACCACATCAGCAGCATGCCGAGAGCCACGTCCAGCAGCACCGACACCACCATGTTCGCCTTCCTGGAAACACACGGAGAGACAATAGAAGTGGTTACAATAAAATAAGCAAAATAAGAAATAAAACATTAAAAGGTCCCATGTCATGGCCATTTCTACTGATCATAATTCCATTGTTGAGGTCTACTAGAATAGATTTACATTGTTCAATGTTCCAAACTCACATTGGTTTCTCATACAGCATCTCTGTATAGTATGTGTATTCACTCTGTGTCCTAAACGCCTTGTTGGAGCTTCCCTATGAGCCCACTGTGCTCTGATGTGTGTTTATGTGTTACAATGGCGTTTGTTAGCAACCAGAAAATGACACCAGTAATGACAAACAGATGATAATGCTGCGTGGGGTCTGGGTGCCGTGTTGACGGGACGTT
>NW_011334117.1:8417-12076 GCF_000735185.1 Notothenia coriiceps
CACACACACACACACACACACACACACACACAGGGCTTTGACAATGACTGATACAAAGAATTGTACAAAGTCCTCACAGTTTGGAGAATAGTTCATATTAACCGTTAGGATGCAAAGGTTATTTTTATATGTTAATATACTCCTTCTAAAAGGCTTGATTTTCAACATTGCGGTGTTTTAACTACACCATCACTCATGTTAACCAAAATCAATCAATACAATTAAATAAAAAAGAATTAGTCCTGTCTCCAGCTTTGGTTGTTGTCCCTGGACCCTTACCCTAAATGAAAGAGTTTAAGAACTACCAATGAGCAAGAAATATGCCGATATTTAATAATGTAGACATCCTCCCAGGATCATCTTATCATTCAAATGCCCTGTTTGTTGTTTTAACATATACATATGTTGCTTTAAACGCTGTCTGTTTCTTGACACTAAAATATATATTTTATTTAAAGCAAAAGTTATCTTCATGTGTTCATTTGTCATTCAGAGCTAGATAAGCCCTCTCTTGATCCGTTGCTGTGGAGATGATGAAGCATTAAATAATCATGGTAGACCTTTTGAGCGTGCTGATCACTTCCATGCCAAAGAAAGATATAAGCAGCATCTCTGCTCCTGGCCGTGAGAGGCTTTCATTCTCCCTGATGCACCCTCTCCCTTCCAGGCTACATCCACCTGATGTCCCCCTTCATCGAGGGCATCCTGTGGTACGGGGGTCTGTCGGCCTGCTTCGGCCTGACCTTCGCCCTCTCGCTGCTCTCCGACATGGTGGCCCTGCTCACCTTCCACATCTACTGCTTCTACGTGTACGGAGCCAGGTGAGGCCTCAGCACAGCTCCACAGCTAGCTCCACAGCTAGCTCATGCCTTTTTACCGTTGTAACAATAAGAGTAAGGGGCGCTGTTAAAGCATGTAACAGTGAGTGAAGAGCTAGGGGAGGAAGGTGTTCGACCATAATAACTCAAAGCCCTTAAAACTCATCTTTTCACTCTAGTCCTCTTCCCCCCCTTCCCCCTCTTCTTCCACTTGGCTTACGACTTTTATTTTATTCAGGAGAATAGGAGTGCACTCTTATTTAAATAAAAACTAGAAAGGGATAATTCATGTCTTAATGAACTTATGTATTGGCTTTGTGTTATATAACTTGTAAAACAGAACTATGCCAAAATAATTCAAAAACAACAAAACGTAAATCCCTTAAGATAAGATCAACTCCATTGTTGATTTAAATACAGATATATGATTCATTTATTTATTTATGAAGCCTTTAAACGCATGTATGAAATGTTTTAATGCGTACAGGGCAATTGTCATGTTGATGCCACCAGTGATTTCTGAAGTAGTCCTTCAAAATGATTTAAAGTTATAATTCAAACTCTTATTTATAACATTTTCAATGCAGATACAGTCCACTACAAAACCGCCTTCATAATTCAAGAATAATTAAATATTTCAAAATAGAGCATTCAAGACATCTAGTGAAAATACCTGTGTTATTTCATGTTGGAGTTGATATAGCAGCAAACAAAAATATCACTTATAACAGTATTAATGATTAATATCAGCTTCATTCAATATGGTCCATCCCTAGTATGTACTGTATGTTCTTTCGAGATAAATCCCAACTTATTTCAGCACCATCCAGGATTAAATGTGACTCTAAACACTCCAAAACGCTTCTAATTAGTTGTAGTTGTGGTTGTTCCTGATGACTTCCTGCAGGAGGCGTATTTTTCCAACCTTGTTCTTCTTCTTTCCCTCTTGTAAAGTCATTATAATTACAGTTCCTTATTGACCCGTCTTTTAAAGTCTTGGTTGAGATTCAGACTAAAGATTAAAACGCAGTTTATGAATCCCTGAGGGGAAATATAGTTCTGCACTCTGGACTTATTTTACATTACACACAGGCCCAAACACAGACATTCACAAACAGGACCTATATACATGCTTAGTGGAAATGTGGGGTACAAAACGACCATTACTGTCCTCTATCTCTACCAGGAGGGTCAAATATAAATGATATTTCTTTCATAACAATCTTATGTAAGCTCTTCTCTGCCACTGAGAGGAGAAAAAAAGCATAAATAATGAGAAACTTTGTCAAAATTGGGATTGAGTATCTCAATATTTTGAGTTAGTTATTTTTAAGTAGGAACTAATGGATCCTTTTTGTACTCACTGTGGTGTTGTGCGTAATGAAAACATCTGTGTTTTCCCTTCATAGAAAGCAGAGAATACCAAAGTTATTATCATTTGAATTGTCGATGGCACTACAAGACGAATAATCCATCTGGCTGAGCAAGGTGTTTTTGTTTTACGTCACTGCTGCGTAACTGGGTCATACGGTTATTAAAAAATAATTTGGTGCATCAAGTAGTTTCCTTCACTCTGTTTTAGTTCTTTGGCTCTTTTGATTGTTTGCTCAAGAGGTTTGCTTTTCTAGATCAGAAATCAAGTTTACAAAGATGAAGCTGCCAATAACTTCTGTAAATCTGAAACACCTGCTCTCTTAATAGCTGAAAAGCATTTTTTGCGCCATTACAGTGTGACATTTAGACATGAATGTATATAAACCCTTATGATAATGTTAACAGTGATCCTAAGGAAGTCAGATTTATATTTGAAATTCCAGCAAGCTCAAAAAATCCCAGTTTTTCAGAGTCCAGGGTGATATTTAAGGTCTTTCTTGTTTGTGAGTCCAAAACCAAAAGATATTTACCTAAATGCCATAGAACAAAGCAAGAAAAATAAATCCAGATTTCAGAGCAGTGGCGTAGCCAGGAATTATTGTGTGGGTGGGCCTGGAGAAATGTAGGTGGGCCAGGGGGAGACTTATTAAGCGTGGGGTCTGAGCTGGAACTTCATTAATGATTTTAATGATTTTTGAATACACTAATTGAACATAAGCATAAACTAGCAGTGAAAACAAAACATAGGCACGGCGGCCTCAGAATGTGTGTTATACTGACATCCACATATAGGGATGGGTATCGTTCAGATTTAACGGTAGGCTTACTACTACTTTTATCGATACCGCTTATCGATCCGGTGCTTTAACGGTACTTTTATCGTTTTTTTTGGAGAAAAAAAGAAGGTAAACTAACTAAACAAATTGTGAACAAAACTAACATTGCTTTTTATTTTACATCAAAAGAAACAACAATCGTATACATCGTATTAAATAATCGGATAGAACTGTAAACAGAATAGAGAGCCGCAGTGACGCGTGCTTAAACCCGGAAGTAAACTCCTTCCGGTTCCTTCGTCTAAAACGCAATGCAATTTCTCCATAGGATTTTGGAATATAGCTCGAAATAAGATCTGTGGTTGACACATATTTAAGAGATGGATCACGTTTTTCAGCCGGATAATATCCATATGTCAACTCTACTTTTATAATTTTGAATAATAAATCTAGTCGGCAGAAGCAAAATGCTAACGTTATGCTATAAACGAACTACAAGCCAGTACAGCAGCAGGGTCGCACGACTTCAACGTCACGCCAACTTAAGATCGTTTCAACTGACTTTCGCGCACTTGCATATTTTAACAAAGCTTTTCATTTGAGCCACACTGAATTCACTAAGAAGAATCATGGGCTGTGTCAGATTAACCAGCGATATGCCATTTACAAGATGACAAGAAGAGTGTAGATA
>NW_011334117.1:12104-25567 GCF_000735185.1 Notothenia coriiceps
TCACACCCAGATTCCTTGCAGTCTGAGTCGGGGAAACAACAGAGGTGCCGATGTTGATTGTTAGGTCAAGAGTGGGACAATCTTTTCCCGAAAGGAAAAGCAGATCAGTCTTGTCAAGGTTGAGCTTGAGGTGATGAGCAGACATCCACCGAGAGATGTCTGCTAGGCAAGCAGAGATGCGTGCGACGACTTGGGTCTCTGAGCGGGGAAAGGACAGAATTAGTTGGGTGTCGTCAGCGTAGCAGTGGTATGAAAAACCATGCGGGCTAATGACAGATCCGAGCGAGTTTGTGTACAAGGAGAAGAGGAGGGGACCAAGAACAGAGCCCTGAGGGACCCCTGTAGTTAATTGACAAGGGTCGGACTCGGACCCTCTCCAAGTTACCCTGTAGGTGCGGTCTTTGAGGTATGAGGTGAGGAGGGAAAGTGCAGAGCCTGAAACTCCAAACATGATAGCTGAAAAGTTAAGATGACATTGGCTGAAGTGGATGTCATGGATAAAGACGTAAACTGGACCATATTTTTGTTATTAATATATACTTGTTTGAATATCTTGATGGAGGAGGAGTCCTAATCAATTCAGACATGGAAAATCCCCTCAAATGTTTTATGTCAGTGAAAATGTGTGATGGTGAAGTTTATTTTTTGTCATTGCTGTTTAACCTTCTTATTGCCAAGTCTTTAATTGAACCTGTAGTAAACAATGTTTTGAGTTCCAGATGCTACTTAAAGCAAGCATCAATGCGACTTGACTCTTTCTTTAGTCATGTATGCACCCTAATGAAGTATCAGTCTTGTTTATGCCCCTTTATTAAATGCTAAATGTATGGAAACATTGATATGGAATATGTTAGCTGTCGAGGCCCGGCTGTCCTTGAAAAGTGTTTGTCAGGTGCATTATTGTTGCTACTGCTGTCAATACTGGACTGTACAACTCGGCACCAATTATGATCATTCGTGTCGAGCGAAGGAGAGGATGGTAGAGGAGGGAGGGGCAAAGGACGAAGAGAACAATACGAACAGGCGGCACAATGGCTGCCAAGAGAGAGAGGCTGAAGGGAAGGGAAGATGATGGTTGAGGCTTAGCCCTGCAAAAATTACTTTTTCTCACATTAGCAAGGCCTTTAGTCATTTTGTATTTTGCTTTGTAAGTCTAAAAAGTCTTTAAGGTATGAGAATCTCAATCATATTAAAGCTCCAGGATATGATGCCTTCTGATGGACCAAAAAATTGCATTAAAGATGTCTTAGCTGTCACCATGTTTTATGGACAAATTTCACAAAAATAATTGTAATCCATTCACTGAGCAGGACACTTTCTGTTCAGCTGAAATGAAAGAAATCAGCAAGCGAGATCAGCCTAGTCACAGGAGCACAAACACCACATACATGATGTCAACAGGGTTTAGCATTGACATCAAGAGCAGCACAGCCGCAGAGAGATGCAAGGAGACAAGAAGGCAAAAAGAGGGACCCGCAGAGGGAGAAATGGTGATAGAGGAAGAGACAGATAGAGAAAGTGGATTTAAGAGGAGGAAATAAGTCGTTTGCAGAGGGTGCGGAGGATTTCACAAGAGGCATTATGTCTTGGCTCAGGCTTTTCTCTTTCTCTTAATCCTTCCAACTTCCTACTGTATCACAGCAAGGAAAGACACAACAGTGAGGATCCACTTAATTTATTCCCACTTTAGTCTGCGCCTCTTATCAAATAACTGTGGAGCTTACTGATAGAGCAGCAAGAAGAATGAATAAAAGGAGAGACGAAATGAGAAAGTGCCCAGTTAAAGCATGTAGCATGTAAGATGGCCTGATGTTGGAGCTTTAATTTGCAAACTGATTTGAACTTTGGGTATGTGCTTTATCTGTTCCCAGAAACAGCCGCACCTGCCTCAGGCTCTGTCCAAGTGCTCGCAAACACTTGAAATGGAATATGGCAGCAATCAGACCTAAGGCAGAAACCAGGCGCACTGACGTGGTTGTCATAGTTACATAACAAGTGACACTGTCCCCATAGTGTTTTCAATGCCTCTGGAGTATTAGCAGTTAGAGTGCCAATCACAGCCTGTGATTCAGGATAACATTTTTTTTTATTTAAAAGGGGCCCTATGAATGCCTTTCTCTTTCATATAATGTGTTGTATAGGTTTTGTATGTAAATGTTCTGCAAAGGCTAAAATCCCAAAGTTCCAAAACCCACCCCTCCCCCCATGTTACATAGTGACATCACTATGTAACACCTGCACTTCTAATGGCTGGCGCACCAACACATTGTATGTTATTGGGTAAGGGGTGGGACATCTTTAAGCAGTTGACAAATCACAACAGAGTCGGCCAGCTAACAAATCAGAGCAGACTGGGTTCTGGTCTCAGACAGAGGGTAAAAAGAGATGCTGCAGCATGAGAACAATAAAGCATGGAAACATCTCACAGGCACAAAATAAAAATGTGGACCTGAAAATGAGCATAATAGGGCCCCTTTAAATTCATATTTAGGGACCAACACTGCAATCTAGGAGAACTGTGCATTTTCTATAACAGAGAAACATATCCTCCAATAATTGCTAACAGTTAAGTATTTTGTTGACAGAAAAAGGAAAATAGTTGAAAAATATTTTTTGCAACAGCTTTAAAATATATTCCATCAGATCTGAAATTGAAAAGCATCAATATACAGTTGACCTGCAAATACATTCAGAAATAAATGTTATCTAATTCATGTGAGATCGTGCTCCATATGTGATACGATGGCCTCGTAAGAACTCAGATGCTCAATTCCGTTGCTTGGTAATCTTCTTTATTGTTAAGAAAAAGAAAACCAAAGCTATCAATAATGACTCCTAGGCTCTACTAGGATTCTCCATATAATCACTAGGTTCAACTAGGTAATGTAACATGAATCTCTGGTAAACAGGCATAGAGATAACGACATCACAAGACCAACCGACACCAGACAAAGGGAGAGAAGGACTAAATATACACATTAGGCAATGG
The DNA here is from genome assembly GCF_000735185.1 of Notothenia coriiceps. NCBI lineage: Eukaryota > Metazoa > Chordata > Actinopteri > Perciformes > Nototheniidae > Notothenia > Notothenia coriiceps. The sequence goes on from NW_011334117.1 coordinate 15,094, forward strand.
GGCACAGGTGGACACAATCAGGGGTGGGAACAACAATCACTCTAGCAGGTGCCACATGGACAGGAAGTGCCGACACCTGGAGAGAGAGAGTAGAGTAATTAACATCAAAAGACAGATATACATAACACTAAAACACAACAGCTAACAGGATACTATCGCTAAAACCTTACAATATGGTGACATTAGTATACAATATGGTGGGCAACATTAGGCAGGAGATGTAGGTGAAAAGCGAGGAGTCTTTATAATAATCACTGCAGCAGTCGGATATATGTTTTTCATCTCAAATCGGAATATATATAATGACACTGTGTCAAAGTGTTAAGAAATATATAAAAAAAGTGCTTGATTAAAAAGTGGTTTATGTTAAATGGATATAATTTGGAATTAATAATGGACATGCTGAATACCAAGCTAAATCCTAGCCACCCTTCTGTTAAAGGTCACCTATTGTGCAAAATCCACTTGTTCATGTCTTTTATACATCAACATGTGTCCCCAAAGAGATTCTGAAAGTTTCAGGAAAAAAGATTAGCTCACTTTCTGCCCTGATCCATTTCTATAAAAACCTGTCTGAAAATGAGCTAATCAGATTTTGGCCACTTTATGATGTCATTACGATGTTTTGGCTTGTGTAACCATTAGCCAATAACCAACCAAGGTAACCCCCCTCCCACCTTATCACCTGAATCTCCTCCGAGAGCACCATTGTGTTCTTTTTAACCAAATATCTCTCAGAGGGGCGTGGGGAGGGGCTCCTTATTTTCATCTAAAGTAACAGACAGAGAATCAGCACTTTTGAAACAGGGCTGAANTCGCTGATTGGATGTTTTAGCCACAATGCATGTAGGGATATGGTGTTAATGCAATATGAAATCCGAAAAACTTTTTTTTTTAAAGAAAATAATACTTTATTCCGAGTGTTCTTGCTTTTCTCTTTGAAAGTCATCACATAACGGCATTGTAATACACAGTTCGGCTGCATTAGAGATCTGCCGTAGTTCTTTATTTATAGAGCCCTGTGATACGATGGCTTCGTAAGAACTCAGATGCTCAATTCCGTTGCTTGGTAATCTTCTTTATTGTTAAGAAAACCAAAGCTATCAATAATGACTCCTAGGCTCTACTAGAATTCTCCATATAATCACTAGGTTCAACTAGGTAACGTAACATGAATCTCTGGTAAACAGGCATAGAGATAACGACATCACAAGACGAACCAACACCAGACAAAGGGAGAGAAGGACTAAATATACACATTAGACAATGGGGCACAGGTGGACACAATCAGGGGTGGGAACAACAATCACTCTAGCAGGTGCCACACGGACAGGAAGTGCCGACACCTGGAGAGAGAGAGTAGAGTAATTAACATCAAAAGACAGATATACAAAACACTAAAACACAACAGCTAACAGGATACTATCGCTAAAACCTTACAGTACCCCCCCTTTTACGGACGACTCCAGACGTCCCTGAAGCCTGAGACCGTAGTCTGTCAAAATCCGTGATAAGGGACTTGTCGACAATAAAGCTGCCCGGGATCCAGCATCTTTCCTCTGGTCCAAACCCTACCCAGTCAACCAGGAACTGTCTCCCTCTCCCTCGCTTTCTATCTGACAGTATCTTTTTCACTGTATAGATGATACCTCCGTCGATGACCCGGGGGGGTGGAGGTGGTGTGGGGGGGGGAACCAGTCTGCTCTCTACAACTGGTTTCAGCTTGCTGACATGGAACGTGGGGTGGACCTTGAGGGACTTTGGGAGACATAGGCGAACAGCAACAGGGTTAATAACTTTTGAAATGGGAAATGGACCAACGAACCGGGGAGCCAGTTTCCTGGAGGCGACGTGAAGAGGAAGATCCTTGGTGGACAACCACACTCGTTGACCGACCTTGTATTTAGGAGATGGACGTCGTTTTCGGTCAGCCAAACTTTTCATGCAGGTCGCACTTCTCTGCAACATCTGGCGAACTCCCTTCCATACCCGGCGACAGCGGCGAACCAAAGCATGTGCTGATGGTACAATAACTTCCTGCTCGAGCTCCGGGAACAATGGAGGCTGGTATCCATGGACACATTGGAAAGGAGAGATTCCGGTGGCTGATGTGGGTAAGGTATTGTGTGCATACTCAACCCAAATCAGATGTTTGCTCCAGGTGGTAGGTTTCTGGGACACCAGACATCTCAAACAGGTCTCCATTTCTTGATTCATCCTCTCCGCTTGGCCGTTTGACTGGGGATGGTATCCGGACGTCAGGCTCACAGTGGCTTGGATCAGGCGACAAAACTCCCTCCAGAAACGTGAAACGAATTGTGGGCCTCGGTCTGAAACGACATCGCTTGGGAAACCATGGATACGAAAAACATGGGACAACATGGCCTGTGCTGTTTCTCTGGCAGTAGGCAATTTGGACATGGGGATGAGATGTACCATCTTGGAAAAACGATCAATGACTGTGAGTACTGTGGTGTAACCTGCCGAAGGTGGAAATCCTGTCACAAAGTCCAACGCAATGTGCGACCATGGTCTGTTGGGAATGGGCAGAGGTTGGAGAAGACCTGCCGCAGCTTGACGAGAAGTCTTGTTCCTAGCACACACAGGACATGCTGCCACATATTCTGCCACATCCTTCCCCATAGCAGGCCACCAGAATCTGTGTTTCACCATAAAGAGGGTCCTCTTGGTTCCAGGATGGCAGGAAAGAACAGATGTATGGGCCCAATGAATCACCTGAGAACGAAGTGTCCCTGGAACAAACAGGCGATTCTGAGGACACCCTTTATGGACAGGATTCCCGCTGTTTGCCTGTTTGACCTTGGCTTCAATGGGCCAGGTCACACTCCCTATCACTCGGTCTGGCCGCAGAATGGGGTCTGGACTCTTGGGGACTGGCTCAGGATCATACATTCTGGAGAGTGCATCCGGCTTTCCATTCTGCGAACCAGGTCGATATGACAGAGTGAACCTAAATCTATTAAAGAACAAAGCCCATCTGGCCTGTCTAGAGTTCAGGCGTTTGACCTTCCTGATGTATTGCAGGTTTTTGTGATCCGTCCAGACCAGGAAATCCTGCTCCGCTCCCTCCAACCAGTGCCGCCACTCCTCCAAAGCCATCTTCACCGCCAACAGTTCCCGATTTCCCACGTCGTAATTCCTCTCAGCAGAAGATAGCTTACGGGAGAGATATGCACACGGATGAAGTTTGTTGTCCCCCGCTGATTTCTGGGACAGTATAGCTCCAACGCCGTCGTTGGAGGCGTCCACTTCCACCACAAACTGTCGGTGGCGATCAGGAACAGTCAGGATGGGAGCTGTGGTGAACCTCCTCTTCAGTTCCAGGAAAGATTTATCTGCCTGTGGATTCCACACAAACTGAACATGGGGAGAGGTAAGGGCATGGAGAGGAGAGGCAATAGCACTGAAATTGTCTGTAAAAGTTAGCAAATCCCAAGAATTGCTGAACTTTCTTTCTAGTGTCTGGCGTTGGCCAATTAGCCACGTCACTGACCTTAGCTGGGTCCATTTCCACCTTGTTAGGGGAAATTACATAGCCCAAAAATGCCACAGTGTTCACATGAAACTCACATCTTTCGGCTTTCACAAACAAATGGTTAGCCAGGAGTCTCTGCAGAACAAGGTGAACATGGTTAACATGAGTATTCTCATCTGGAGAAAAGATGAGAATATCATCGAGATACACAAAACAGAAAACATTCAGGAAATCTCTTAACACATCATTAATGAGGGCTTGGAAAACAGCAGGTGCATTACAAAGTCCAAAAGGCATCACCAAATATTCGTAATGTCCTGTAGGCGTATTGAAACCTGTTTTCCACTCATCCCCCTCCCGGATGCGCACAAGGTGATAAGCATTCCGTTAAGTCGAGCTTGGTGAATATCTTGGCTCCCTGTAACAGTTAGAATGCCGTAGAGATGAGTGGAAGGGGATATCTGTTCTTAACTGTGATCTGATTTAGCGGACTGTAGTCAATACAGGGCCTCAATGTCCCGTCCTTTTTCCCCACGAAAAAGAAACCTGCCACTGCTGGGGATGAAGACGTCCGAATCAAACCAGCTTTAAGTGAAGAATCGATATATTCCTTCATGGCCTCCCTTTCTGGCCCAGAAAGTGAGTACAACCGTCCCTTGGGAATAGTAGAGCCCGACAGAAGGTCTATGGGACAATCGTACGGTCTATGGGGTGGCAAAGAAGTAGCTTGTGTTTTATTAAACACCTCCTTGATGTCTAAATAACACGCCGGAACTTTAGCCAAATCAGGAAAGTCAGAAGGCTTAGAAAAAATGTCACTGTTATTGCCTGATCCCTGCTTAAAGTTACTTGATCTGTGCAAATTACTCAACCCTGTTTTACTGGTTAAACAGGAACGAGAGCACTCATCCCCCCACCCTTTAACCCTTCCTGTCTGCCAGTCAACGTGAGGGTTGTGTTTAACAAGCCAAGGGTACCCCAAAATGAGAGGATGTTGAGCAGAGTTAAATAAATGAAAACTTATTTGCTCACGATGTTCCTGATCTATGACTAATACCATGGGCTCAGTGCGATGAGTAATAGTACATAAAAGGCGGCCGTCTAAAGCACTAGCCTCTAAGGGCTGATCTAAAAGAACAACCTTTAAGTTTAAACTTTTAGCCAACTCCCAGTCTAACAAGCTCTCATCAGCCCCAGAATCGACTAATGCATCCTGAGTCATAGTATTATCACCAAGTTTGATTTGTACCTGCATTAATCTTCTGACCGGAGAGTCGAAGGAAGTCACTCGGCTCACCAGCGTCTTCCTTCCCGCTGATGAGCCTGATCTTTTGCCGAACAGGCTGCCGAAACATGACCCTGCTGACCGCAGTAGAAGCACCGCCGCTCCCGTAGACGGCGCTGACGTTCCTCCGGAGTGAGTCTGGCTCTACCGAGCTGCATCTGTTCCTCCGCGGCGATAGGGGGCGCTGGTCGCTCTGAAGATGAAGACTGGGAATTCCTCTGCCAAACGTAGTATTCCCTTGGTAATTCCTGTCTGAAAGGTGGAGTGGATAGTATTCCCTTGGTAATTCCTGTCTGAAAGGTGGAGTGGATTCTGTATTCCTTCCCTGAGTGAGTCCACATCTTCAGGCAGCTGTAATGGAGCCAATTGATCCTTTATGGGATCCGCTAATCCATACCGGAAAGCATCAAAGACAGCCGCTGAGTTCCACCCACTCTCCGCTGCCAAAGTACGGAAATCGATTGCGTAATCCGCCACTCTCCTCTGCCGCTGCTTAATGTTCACCAGGGCTCTCGCTGACTCTCTCCAGGGTGATGTCAGATCAAAAATCTTGCTCATGGTATCCACGAACAGTCTTAATGACTGACAAACAGGCGAGGACCGGGACCACTCCGCGCTGTTGCCCAGGCTTCCGCTCTCCCCGTCAGATGAGAAACAATAAAAGCTACCTTGGCTTGATCGGTGGGAAATGCTGCGGGCTGGTGTTTGAAGTGGAGATCGCACTGTACCAGGAAAGGACGACAGTTTCCAGATTCTCCGGAGAATTTCTCTGGCGAAGCGAGGCGGATCGTAGGCGAATGCACGGGTACTTGTACGGGAATATCGACAGACCCGACCCCCGCTGGACCGGAAAGCTCTGCCGCAGGAACACCAGGATTTGCCACGAGGTGAGTGAGTACTTCCCGCATCTTCTCAGCCAGTAGGTTTATTTCCGTGGACACAGTAGCTTGAAAGTTATCCTGACGAACATTTAAGCCCTGGACCCCTTGGTTAATTGCTGACAGCTGTTCCTCATGTTGGTGAAGGAGTTTACCCTGCACCTGCAGGGCCGTTCTTAGCGTTGTGGAATCGGCTGAGTCCATCTTGTTTGGTCGGTTCGTTCTGATACGATGACCTCGTAAGAACTCAGATGCTCAATTCCGTTGCTTGGTAATCTTCTTTATTGTTAAGAAAACCAAAGCTATCAATAATGACTCCTAGGCTCTACTAGGATTCTCCATATAATCACTAGGTTCAACTAATGTAACATGAATCTCTGGTAAACAGGCATAGAGATAACGACATCACAAGACGAACCAACACCAGACAAAGGCAGAGAAGGACTAAATATACACATTAGGCAATGGGGCACAGGTGGACACAATCAGGGGTGGGAACAACAATCACTCTAGCAGGTGCCACACGGACAGGAAGTGCCGACACCTGGAGAGAGAGAGTAGAGTAATTAACATCAAAAGACAGATATACAAAACACTAAAACACAACAGCTAAACTACACTATACTATCGCTAAAACCTTACACGCGTGGCAAATGTGCACTCCCAAATGAGTTAATCAGAAGAAATGGAACCCCAGTAATTACATGTATAAACCATGTATTTAACATATATTGCATCATTTTATGCATTTTTCAGAAAAAGTGGTAGTTTGGTAAACAGTGACATCAACGACATGTCTGGTCTGTAAAATGCCCGAAAAGTAAAAGAATGGGAGATAAATATCCCAAAGTCTCCACATTTTATTATATTTGTAATGTGTTTCTGGTCCCTCTTTCAGTTGAGACAGTGTAGATGAAGGATGTGTCAGGATGTAGAACTCTTGTGTGAACATTGGATAAAGCCAGGTTCATATTCTTGTTTCATGTTGTTGACATATTAGAGTCAAAGGTTTGCACAGAGCGAAATATCTTTCGGGCTTTCAGATTGCTGTAGTTCACTAAACACATTAAAGACATGTTTGGTGTTGAAAATGTCAGAAAAAGTGAAAGAATGGGAGATAAACATCCCCAAATCTCAAAATTGCATTATATTTTGTGTGTTTGTGGTCCTCTTTCAGTTGAGACACTGTAGGATGCTTCCGGAAAAGACCAAACACTGGATGTCTTTCAGTCGCCAACATGTGTTTTCGAGACACTGATATTAACGGGGAAATCCTGCAGGACTCAAATGCCTCGTCGGGAGTAATGCTGCCTTTCCCGCAGCATTACCCCCGGTCTGCACGTTGTTTCTCTTTCAGAAACACAGAGGACTGTTTGTATGATGCGATCACGCTGCAAACGGTGTCCACCAAAAGTCGAGTCCAGTGTCCACCATTGAGGTCACAGAGGTCCGGACCTCTGTAATTTTTTCAAGGTGTATAATAAAAGTTTTGAAATAACTGCACACAAGGTTCCTTGTAGTAGTTCCGTTCACTGGCAGTGGGGGCGCTGCATAACTACGTAGCCTGTATTAAAGCAAACAGAAGAAGACAACAATTTATGCACTTGAGCACTTTTTTTGAACACACTCTTTGAAAATGAGACTTTTCATGGCTGTCCAGGAGGCTTGAGCACTTTTCCCAGTTATTAAGTCCGGAATTTACAAAGCTGTCATCTCCACGGAGAAAGTTACAAGCCGCAGCAAATCTGCATATTTCACTGAAGGCTCATTTAGTGGCTTTGCAAATAATTAACTACTCTCTGTTTCTGTACTGTTCTGCATTGAAGCACCTTTCTCTTTTCCCAAACAATCTAGCGGTCTTCTTTTTTTCTACAATTAGCTGTGCAGCTTTACCCGTCTAAATGTCCCGACAACAAACCTCCACGCAGTCGGAACCAGCCTGTTTCTGTTCAACGATGCCGGCGGTTTTGACAGTCTCAGCGGTCGCAGAGCTGCAGCTTTGGGGTTCATCTGGCTGCGCTGGTTTTAGGGTTGAAGGGCCAGGCTCCAGAGTTGTGGATGTCAGGGATGTGACGTTGAAGTTGTTAAAGTTCAGTTTTGCTTGACTGTATTTTATTAAATTATGCGCTGGTTCTTCTGACATGTTTGCGATATCAAGGCTGACACAGAACAACGTAACAAAGAAACAAATCTAAGCTTTTGTATTGGTTGTAATGTACATAGATACATTTGAATGGTGTGACAATGTCCTCTTTGATTGGATTAAAATGTAATTCTTCCTGTTATGTGTGCTGCTTTATTGTACCTAATGCAATTTATGAGCCTCTATCGCTGCCTGTAGCTAATGAGATTGTCTTATCATCCCCTCAATTTGCAAAAATAAAAAAATATACACAGCTAGATCAGATCGCGTTCATTTTAGATGCAAATTTAGAGTAGAGGGGAATTCTTGAAACGGGATGTACAGTGTTCCACGGCATCCACCGCTGTGAAAATGTGGGGCAGGGCTGTAAAGTGTGGGGGGGGGCAATGGCTCCTTGGCCCCCCTGCTTCCGGCGCCCCTGCCACCCGTACAGACAATGAATTGAAATATAAAATACATGCTAAAAAAAAAGGGACTCAACTGGAAATACCATTTAGATATTTGGTGACACAGTCATGGACCCCGAAACAAACATCATCAATACTGCAATGGTTGAGGCAGCTGATTTCTTCAAAGCATTATTTCTTTCTCCAGAGACTAATCAAATCTGTTGGTTTTCTGGCATTGGCACCAAGTGTACCACCAAGTGTAGCACCAAGTGCTCTAAAATCACCGAAATAAAAAAGGAGGAAGTATAAAGAGTTTAACTGTCAGTGGGTCCTAAGAAAATCCCAGAAAAGATTATATGACAAGTCATTGGTGCCCCTCTCACCTCTGGTGCCTCAGTGTTGGACAAATTGGAGGTAAAATACCTCTGTGGCCAAAGATAAATGGTTTATGAGGTATCTAGTGCGGACAACGGTATTTTAAATATACATACCTAGCTGACCTCTGCCCAAATTCTGCACTTCAAAAGGAGGAAAATACAAATGAGAACATCTGCACTGGGCTCTCATGAAATGTATCATATATTCTATGTTTTATGTAACATATTTAACGGAATTCTTTGACCTGTCCAATATCAGAAAATGAACAATAATTAATATTCATACATTTTGTTCAAAAATCTAGTTTTTAGACCCCAGCACCAGACAGGATATAAAAAACGAAAAACATCATGCACAAAAGCACAAACAATGAAATTAGGCATGAAGCACATTACAAAATGAGAACACTAAGCTTAAAAGCACACAACAATGTAGGTAGAGACAGTGATACACAAAACAAAACAATGTTATGCTTAAAAGCAAGTGCTGCTAAGAACATGTTTTAAAAGGTGCGTTTTAAAAAGTTATTTAACACTAAGGAGACAGAGTGCATTCCCGAGCTCTTCATGCAGAGCACAGTTGGGGATCCGTCGTCTGTAGTTTTCAGATTGCAGCATTGTTGGTGAATAATGTCTTCAGCAAAGTGGGTGGTAGTGTGAGTATGAAAAGGGTCACAGAGATAATGGAGTGCAGAGTGGTGAACAACTTTGTATGTCGGTGTTATGATTTTGTTCCAAAGGCGAAAGAGAACAGAAACCAGTGTAAGGTTGGTGGTACATTTTATTTGTGTTTGGTTGGACATGTTTGAGAATATGGGCAAAAAAGTTTGGAACAGAGGGACGTCTACTAGTTGATGGAAGGATGAAGAACAAAGCCTTCCAGTAATAACATTTCGAGGCAACAAGAGCATTAGCCAACTTTTCACCATTAGGTGGTGACAAGAAGAATGCTAATCTTTGCAATGGAGTTATATATAATAAAGACAAGACATGGATGTTAAACATGACACTAAGTTTTCATACTCAAGACAATTGAGATACTGGAGTATTGTTAATAGTTTGAAGTTGTTCGCTTAATATGCATTTAATACAATGGGGATAAAAAACATTTCAGTTGATACAGAAAACAAGTGGGCCCAACACATAACCTTCAGGTTCGATATGAACCGCCTCAGTGCAGTTCCTGATATGTCCTGAACATTGAGTAGGATGAAATGACTGAGCGTGTCGAGGGATAATACCTGAGCTGCCCAGAAATTGTGCATCCTAACATTTTTGCCAGGAAGGGAAGATTGGATATATTTTTGTAGTCGCAGAGGTCCTCAAAATCTATACCATTTCCCCTTTTGTGAAGTTGCAACAGGATCCAGGGGTAATGGCCCTCATTCTGAAATTCAGTTTAGAGATGTAGTTAAAAATAACTTTATTGAAACTGGATAGTCCAGCAGATCTCAACGAAAATCAATGGGAGCAGGGACATGAACGAAGCCTACACGCTGCTATCAATATATACATTTCTGCAAGTTAAAAAACATTGTGGATGCTGATACTGTATGTAGTTGGAGGCTTTTTAGAAATTAGGAATTTGGGGTTACCGAAGCGTACTTTTTAAAATAAGATATAGTGACTCACAATGTCCTACAAACAGTATTGCAGAACAAAATTGGGGTTTATTACTTAGCAGCTTTCAAGGCACAATTGTAGATGATCTGAAGTTGTTTAAAGGGGACCTATCATGCAAAATGCACTTTTGTATGTCTTTTATACATGAATATGCATCCCCGGTGTGAACTCACCGGTGTGAACTCACCAAGTGTCAGAAAACACAACCCTCTCTCTTTTCCTCCATACCCAAATCTCTAAAAACGGGGCTGCAACGGAGCTGATACAGATTGGAATTTTCCTG
>NW_011334118.1:0-9197 GCF_000735185.1 Notothenia coriiceps
CATCCTGTACTTGCTCCATCAAATGCACCAACCCTAAACTGCTTCACGGAGGTCACGCAAGCTGAGCTTTCAAAAATCATCTCAGTATAGACTTAGACATAGATCTGATGCTTCATCTGAGACTTCAGGAAATACTGTATCTTTATGTGAAAATCCACACTTATGATCAAAAACCGTTGACATGAGATGAACACATATGTATTGTATCATGCTATTTTTACCATGTGATATTTTTACGTTTCTTATTTTCTTACAAATATGCAAATACTGTAATATAACATTACATATTAAACATATTCAATTACCTAATTCCCTGATTAGTTTGACCTTTTTTAACAAACAGCAGTTGAACATTATTCAACAGTATTATTATATTAATATATAATGTAATATTATTGCAAATGCAACTTATTAAATCATGATAATGTTACTATACTTTGTCTTGAACTTTAGTGCAATGATGATTGAAACATGTTTATTATTATTGACATAAATAGTAGCTGCTCAGTGAATCTGTTTACATTTGATATTTATTCTGATGTTTAGTAAATGTTCAGAGTTAAATTAGATTAGATGCATCCATAAACACAACACACATGTCCATTAATACCAATGTCCAATAATACGCAACAAACGGAGAAAAACAAGACAATAACGAAAATATTTAATCCGTTTTAACCAGACATGCAAGAAGACAAGTGTGTTTATAAAATTAGCACATTACTCATTATACCAACATTAATATATATATATATATAAAGGATTCCCTCAACTAATCTCCCTGANGAGAATATCCATGTTGAGTCTTTTGTAGACTTATGGAAGACAGAACATGACATAAGTAACAAATAAATAAATGCGTAAACACATGAATAAATACAGGAATACAAAAATACAAGAATAAATAAATGTAAAAAGAACTGAAATAAATAAATGTGGTAATAAATACAACAAAAAATAAATAAATAAGGAAATAAATCAATCAATGTGTAAAAAAATAAATAAAAGTTGAGAATAAAACAGAACACACATTATTATATATCTCAATGTATTTCTACATTTATATCTTAATTTCTGTTTTTTTGCTTGGTAGCCTTGTATTCTGGATACAACAACATTTATAACACATACTTTCAATGCTCTGAAAGTTACAATTGCACGTATCTTTAACAATATCTTTGAGTTGCTATAATATTTAATTTATCTTCAGAGCCAGTTATAACTGTTTATGAGCGTCAAAAATGGTGTTGCTATATAAGGTTTTGCTATTACCTGAAACTCAATAACAGGAGTGTAAGGTATGGGATTTTTGATTGAGATATCTTTGCCTATGCACCACTGGATAAGAAATCACGAACACATGCAGCTCCTCTATTTGGCACAAGAGAGCAGCATAACGCGATTTTCATCCAGCTGAAGTTTGTCCTGTCCGGCTTGCTGTAGTTGCCGGGTGTTGGAGGTCGGACATTCCCATGTAACATCCACTGCGAAATGCTATACAAGCGCCGAAAAGAGTGTGATTAACGTGAAATTACAGAGACATGTGGCCCACACTGGTCTCTGAATGACATTTACTCCCGAGCTGAACAGTCGTTCGTTAACAAGAAGAGCGTAGAAAACACGGAGGACCTCCAAAAACTGTCCGTCCGTTTTGTCCTACAAAGGAGAGTTTGACAGGACTTCAGTGCGCGGGCCTGCTGCTAGAGGAGGACGCTATCCAGAGGACTTCATGAGACAATAAACACTGTCCTTTCTGTTGAAGGAAGCAAGAGAAAACATGAGGAAGGACGTGAGGATACTGCTTGTGGGGGAACGTAAGTAGCCTTTAATCCAGAAGCTGGTGAACGCTTTATTAGCTAACATGCTAGTGAGGTAGCTAGAGGCTACAGCTAGCAGATGCACCCAGTGAATAGATAGATAGATATTTAGGAAATACACATGGTGAAAAAACACTATGATTTTGTAATGCATCTCTGACATTTTAAAGACTGAAAGGGGGATTTAGAAAATAAGAGAATTTAAAATATTAATTAAAATTTGTTTTAGCCCTGGTTAGATAGATAGATAGATAGATAGGCTACTGTATTTATCCCAAGTTGGGTTATTATTTTGTCACAGCAAATCTTAAGGATAGACATTCAAAATGTAAAAGCAATATATACACATTATCAGTCAAACATACCTCAGAGGAGTATCTCCACATTATAACATACTCTATAATATGCCAAACTACTGAACATATTGTACTAAACACAGTGTACATGAAAACACACTGTGTACAATATACTAAAACAAAAGACTTTGATAAGAATAAATATCCTGAGCTTTGGTTTCTGTCTGCTGTTTCCATTTAAGTATCTCACAGTGCATCATACCTTATCACGAGTGTTTCCATGTGCTGCCATATCTCAATAAGCTACTTCTCATGAGCAGACATTATCTCATGTTCAGGCTGTGGGAAATAACAATGCTCCCAGGTGTAAATGCTTTACAAAGGCACTTAAGTAGTATGAAGGCGGTATTTATTTCTAGCCTGCTGTGTAATTGATTTAGATTGTATAAACAAGAACATAAATATAGTGAATATTGGGTCTTTGTTATTACAAGATCTTAACTTTCCCCAGGAACTCGATGTGAGGGCGGAGTAAAGCCATAAAGGCGACACACTCATAGTTGAACAACTCTATCGCCTGGTCTGTTTGTTCTCTTGAAAGCGTGTGTTGTCAGTACTATTTCTACTTCAGTTAAGGCTATGCCTGATGCCCTACTTTGTCACATAAGGCGAGTTGGTACTGACTGTTCCTGAAAAAAGGAACGCTAAATAATATGTGCCTTCGCCAGAGTTGTAAAGTTCATCAGAGTCTGTGGGGTCACAGATCTGTGAAGACACTGAGGAACCAGAGGGGCTGCAACCTGGGGCTTAAAGGGATCCGTTTCCTGATTGATCAATCTGACGACCATTTGTTCAATTCATTGTTTGCTCTCTATTGTGTTCATAAAAATACCCTTTCAGTTCCCAGGCACCAAGATGTTTTCAAAGTGATGTTTATTATCTAACCAGCAGTCCAAAAATATAACTCCAAAACATTACATTTCCAATAATAATATAGAAAACAGAAAAAACCATGCATCAAGATAATTAGAGTGATAGACTAATTGGATAATCAATGAATAGTTTAAATCCAATCATTCAATACAAGAAATGGCAACTTATGAATGTTATTATGTCTGTTAGAATATTTATGTTTTAATATATCTATAGTGATTACATTGTAAAAGAGTTGGATGATTTGTTGTTGTTTTGATTGCTCTTTTTTCTTTTTACTAGCATTTGTTCTGGTGTAGAAATAAGCTTATTCTAGGTCATTTAAAAGAGAATGTTGTGAAGTGATGATAATTAAGAGTAAATGTGGAGAATTCACTTAAAATATCCAATTCAAATGAGTTACTTAGAATACACGTGCAGCTCTTAGTCTAACCTTTCTACTCTCAGACTGTATTTCTCCACCATGTGTTGTTTCCTTGCTCCGAGCTGGAATTCAGTGAATGCTCTTTGGGAACCGTTGCACTCGGCTTCAGCTCTGACCCTGCTTCAGCTGCTCTGGTCTGCGCTCTGTAACTTAACACATTACCCAGAGCACTCAATAGAAATGGAGGAGAGGTCACGTGTTAATGAACCCATTGTCAGTCAAAGATGTATGTAATTCCAGATTGTAACGACACATTTCTTTGTCCTTCGTCTGTACAGCCAAGGTGGGGAAGACATCGCTGATCATGTCTCTGGTCAGTGAGGAGTTTCCTGATGAGGTATGTAACAACAGGAAATCAGGGGATGGATACCGTTGAAATCATTTATGCTGCATCCTGATCAAATTAATATGGGATGGGCGGTTGTCTGTAGATTTGTCTGAATGTTATTTGGTGATGTCAGAACCATGAGGGTTAAAAAAAGGGGAAAAACACATGTTATATTTTTAGATGTGTGTTTGTTGTCCAGAATAATTAATCGTCTTTTTCTATCTCCCAGGTTCCCCTTCGAGCTGAGGAGATCACCATCCCAGCTGATGTCACCCCAGAGAGGGTGCCCACACACATTGTGGACTATTCAGGTACATCTCCCACCTACCACACACATGGGCTGCATGTCTGATATTTGTAATAATCCCTACCGAGTATAATCTGAGTAATAGATTAATTTGGTAACAGCACAGCTTGATTACATATTATTTACTGTAGTGATGTTTCCTTTTTGACACCGTATAGAGGCAGAACAGACAGAAGAGCAGCTGTTCCAAGAAATATCAAAGGTATGTTTGACCTAATTCTCACTTTCCTCTGGTTCAGTAATGCCTGAACACATTGTTGATATTGATATTTGTCTTTACAGGCCAATGTTATCTGCATAGTTTACGCTGTCAACAACAAGAAGTCCATTGAAAAGGTGAGCATGGCGTCTTTCTGTACTCTGTAGAGTTAATCAAATACACGACTGAAGTATTTCTGGAATTTTAAACAAGGCAAGCTTTTTCTAATCATCTTAGTCTGAGAAAATAAATGTGTTTGTGCCGCTGCAGTGTTTGAAGTTGTGCTTTGCTCCTCTAGGTGACAAGCCACTGGATCCCTCTCATAAATGACAGAACAGACAAGGATAGCAGGTGTGTGTTCAGCCATTTTAATAGATGTGTGTTCGTCTTCCTTGTGGTTCACTTCATTGCAGACTTGAAATCAGAGTGCTGGGAGCTAAGGATTTTGAGATTATTGTCCAAAAGAGGGCTTACCATTGTTGAGCTAATACTGACTTAACTGCATGCCACACTTTAAAATATAGAATCATTATTTCTGTTTTACCAATGCTAATTATTGTAAATTAAATGAATGAATACAGATTAATTTGATGTGTTGTTTAAAGATGACATTTTTTAAAAGATGATTTCAAGGTAAATAAAGCGAATATGCGTTATGACAACATATTCTAGTAGGGCTGCTAATGACTATTTTTAATATCAATTAATAACCATTTTCTCATAAATACATTTTGTCAAACCAATAGTTCAAAATCCCCCAAAAACCATTCTCATTCATATAAAAAAGGGAAAAACAGCAAATCCTCACTCTGGAGAGGCGAACCAGACAATTCTTGGCATTAAAAAAGCTGCCTATAATTTATTCTGTCAATTAACTAATTGTTTAATGGACCTATGGTGCTGGCTCTATAATGTAGTTATAAATACTTTCTCTGCAGAGTACCACTGATCCTAGTGGGGAACAAGTCGGACCTGGTGGAACACAGCAGCATGGAGACCATCCTGCCAATCATGAATCAATACCAGGACATCGAGACATGTGTAGAGGTAAGACATCGATACACACACACACACACACAGATAAAAACCTTTTTGGTCTATTGAGGCAGAGCTGTGTGGATGTCCAACTCAGTTAAATATCAGAGAAAGTACTTTGATGAAGCACTTAAGAGCAATTAATTGGCATCCAATGAAATCCAATATAAGCAGTGACTGTCAGAGAGGCTGGCTCTGTGCTGGACAGATCGCCCCCCCCCGCTGCGCTCCAGCTCCTGACTCCACTTACCTTCTGACTGAGTGGTTGATAGATTTATTTCTCTGAACCCCGCTCTCTAAGGCCATCGTCTGCTGACTGATGGACTGCGAGTGTGTTGAGAGGGTAACAAGGTTACAGAGGGAGAGGAGGAGGACGTGAGAGAAGGCACATGCAGTGATTCAGTTAGGGGACACTCACCTGGGGACACACACGCACTAATGTTTTACTGCTAGCTCAGTGTCCAACCAGGGCCCCTGATTGGCTGTAACTCCTGCTTCTCCAAGTTATTTATATATCTGTTTCTTTGTCAGTGTCAACCATTTTACAATGTTTTTTTTAGGTAAAACTGCAGTACTCTGCACTTACAATTGAAAGTTCTGGATTCAAAATTCTTCTTAAGTTGAACTTCACAAATAATGGAAAACAGTTCTGTACTCATTCTTAATCCCACATTTGTTTGTCTGTGTTATTTTCTTGAATGTGTGTAAGCTGCACTTATTTCTTGTATAGACTATTTTACAGATTTTTAAAAATATTTTTGTATTTGATATGCTCTCAATATTTCTATTTTTACTACACCTGCCAAATAAATGAAGTAATGTTAGTATATCAAATATTCTTATCTGAAATATAGTGGAGTAGAAATATAAAGTAGCAAACATAAAGAAAATAACTCTGAGTTGTACTCAACTTGAGTAAATGTACTTAGTTACTTTCCAACATACATTTTGACTAACTCTTATTTCAGAGCTTGAAGCCTCTATTGACATTGTTAAAGTGTGTATTCAACTAACTCAACTAACTTTGATTGTTGTGGAGGTTATAGTAATAGACTTTTTTTTCGAAGTGAACTTTTAAATTCCATGGAGATGCATTGCCTGATAATTGTCCTCTATTCCCACACATCTGCCCTCTTTCCCCTCAGTGCTCTGCTAAAAACCTGAAGAACATTTCGGAGCTGTTCTACTACGCCCAGAAGGCTGTGCTCCACCCGACGGGACCCCTGTACTGCCCGGAGGAGAAGGAGGTGAGAGCCTTAAAGACTTTCTGAGATTAACATCCAGCTAAGGACAAACCTGCAAATAGGTTGAGACTGTCTTTCAGTCCAATAGTAGCTCAACACGGTCCACACTCAATGTGCTCAACATTAATCCCATAATACACCAACGTTTCTGAGTTCATCTATAAACCCCAGCAAGCCAAAAGAATGAAGGAAAATGTAAACGTGTGACTTGACTCACGGAAAGCCCTGGCCTCACATTACATAACAATGATACCAGTCGATGAGCTGTGTTTAGATTTTAAACTAGGGGTCAAAGGAGCCTTAAGTGATGTGTCTAGTATGGCAGATACCCTGAGATGACAACAAGTTGTGTTGGTGCATCCCCTAGCGTTAGCTGCCACTATGCTTACTGTTGATTTAAGCATTTCTGTATAAGTACATTTAACCACCTTGATAATTATATTTCTTCTTTATTACAGTTGAAGCCTTCCTGCATCAAGTCTTTAACTAGAATCTTTAAAGTGTCTGACCTGGACAACGACGGCATCCTCAATGACAATGAGCTCAACTTCTTCCAGGTAAGGCTCTCCACTTTAATAGTGTCACTGTCGACCAGTTGTTCATGAATAGATAGAAAATGTGGCAGATTTAAACATGAACCAAACATAAAAACACCCATCAGCTTTCTCACGGCACACTATGCATGGCTTGTTTGTTCAGAGAACGTGTTTCAATACACCGCTGGCGCCTCAGGCTTTAGAGGATGTGAAGAATGTGGTCAGGAGAAACATGACGGATGGAGTCAACGACGACGGACTTACACTCAAAGGTCAGAAACTCCTCGATGGTTTTAGTTTCCTCCTATTTCCTCCATCGTCCAAAGTATTACCTATTCCCCTTCATATCCCCTCAAAATGCCTTCTCCTTTCCTGATTATATTTGTAGGCGTTTGCTTATTACTTTTTTGTGTCTTCTATATCAGGCTTCCTGTTCCTCCACACCCTCTTCATCCAGCGAGGCCGACACGAGACCACCTGGACGGTGCTGAGGAGGTTTGGATATGACGACGACCTGGAGCTCACACAGGAATACCTGTTCCCCATGTAAGTGCACATTTAAAAACACAAGGGTTATTGGTAGCTTGGTAGTCTTTGTTTTACAACATCAAAGAAAATAATCAGACATTTTGAACAAAAGGATATTGTTCATTTTTCCTTGAAATTCGACTTGCAAACAGTTAATACAAATCAAAAATAGTCACAGAATAATAATAATGGTTGCAGCTCGAAAGATGCTGCAAACAAATATATTTTTACAAAAATGTGTCATGCCTAATGGATCCAGATTCATCAGTCACATTATTGCAGCCCTGTTTCATTTATAACTTTACAAAATGATACATAAAAGTGTTTTTATTAAGTTATCATTCATCGTCATCATCTTATGGATGTCGTGTTCCTCTGTTGAAATGATGTAATTTCTATCAGTCATCTCCTCTTGTTAACAGATGTGTTCTGGTTGAGTGCCTGGTATTTGAAGTGATTTAGTGAGATTCTTTCTTCCTTTGTCCCCTTTTGAAAGTGGTTGTTTCTGTGTGTCCCTGTATCGCAGGGTAAAGATCCCCCCGGACTGCACCACAGAGCTCAATCACAACGCTTACCTCTTCCTCCAGAGTGTCTTCGACAAACATGACAAAGTGAGTGATTGGCAATGAATCTACATACCTGTTACTGTTATTTAAAATGCTTGATACCGCTTATTCTGTTTTCTTATGTTCAAATGTGTGACTGTAACTGTGTGCGCTTGGTACGACCCAGGACAAAGATTGTGCGCTGTCACCAGAGGAGGTGAAGGACTTGTTCAAAGTGTTTCCCTACATGCCCTGGGGCCCGGATGTCAACCACACGGTGGGCACTAACGAACAGGGATGGATCACATACCAGGGATACCTCTCCCAGTGGACGTGAGTGTGGAATATAGCTATTAATATACACACACACACACACACACACACACACACACACACACACACACACACACACACACACACACACACACACACACACACACACACACACACACACACACACACACACACACACACACACACACACACACACACACACACACACTACTACTACTACTACACTACTACTACACTACTACTACACACACACACACACACTACACAACACACACACACACACNTATTAAAAGTTGATAAATCAATTTAGCGAAAATGAAGGCTATTAAACGGCATTTTCCAAGGTATTAAATGTTGTATCTTGTTTTCAATAAGTATATAACTTGTCCAAAGAGGTTGTATTCTACAGTCTGCCTGAATGTAATCATTGCGTAGATGTGTAGTGTGATTCTGTGGAGTTTATTTATGGCATCCCGTTGGATTTGACGTCATCTGAACAGGACATCTCACGCTCACTGCTTGATAGCGTGCGAAGGTCCGTTTACGCCGGTTGCTAAGCAACATCGTTATGGGGAAATGCAAGTTTGCGTCCAAATGGTTGGAAGATAAGGAGGAAGGGCAATCAATACTGTATATCAGGGGTCGGCAACCCCTGGCACGCGGCAATGTAACCAGTGGCACACTAGGAATAAGTGGAATAAGTGTGCAAAA
>NW_011334118.1:9237-41073 GCF_000735185.1 Notothenia coriiceps
AACTAAATATGAGAAAACTGGGGTGTGTGTGTGTGTGTGTGTGTGTGTGTGTGTGTGTGTGTGTGTGTGTGTGTGTGTGTGTGTGTGTGTGTGTGTGTGTGTGTGTGTGTGTGTGTGTGTGTGTCTCTTTAATACATTTTTTCAACTCGAGCATCAAATTCGCCTGACGCGTTCTCGCGGTAGCTAATCAGCAGTGAGGATCTCAGCCTGCCGTCACTGACGTTGAATTTGAATCTGAATGTGTGTGTGTGTGTGTGTGTGTGTGTCTTCCCCTCATAACTAACTACGATTCCCTTGACTGTCACTGAATCCAAAACAAACAAATACACAAAAGTGAATAACTCCGGGATCTCATTTATAATTTATACCCACATTCATCTTTTGGCAGGTCCTTATGCTCTTACTAAACAGGAAGGAAAAGAAGAAAGGCAAAAGGAGAAGACTAAAGACATAAAGAGAAAGAAACCCATCGTAAATTAAAGGATGAGATGATTAAGAGATAGAGGTAAAAAGCGAGAGGAAGGGCCATGCACCCACAGGACAGTTTGTGCAGAGCGGTGCATACTGGGAAATAACTCCGGCCTGTGTAGTGCACAGTCAGACATTACAGCAGAAAGAAAAGGGTGCCCTGAGGCCCACAAAACTAAGTGAGAAACAATCAGAGATATGACAGGGCACTGTGCACAACAACACCCCCACACAGCTTTGTCTTTCTTTATGCTTTTCACATTTTCTTTCTAAAATGAAAGTCATCCATCTAGGGAGGCTGACGAAAGAAAAGGTGATATTCAGTCGTTTGAAAAATGAATACACTCCCTTTAACATTAGATTGTGTTGATATTGCATGGAATTAAATGAATACGGTAAATGAAACTCCCTCTAATCTAATCCATTTCAAAGTAAAAAACTAACTATAAAAATCATCCAGAACAAATTAATTACTGCCTGCAATTGGAAGTCGTCCTTGTCTGTCCAAAATGTCAAATCAATCACTTAATTATTTTAAGCTATTAGAAATGTATTTAAAATTGTCATTATTATCATAGCCGGCCACAGTTTTTGCCAGAGCTGCCATTTGCAATAACCCCAACGGATTCTTACCCTAGCAGTGAAAAGGCAAAGAAAGCACAGCAATTGGTGCAAACTACATGTATTGCACTGACTAGACATCAGTAAGAACCATAACTACTACTCGCTTTAGGTCTGGTGAATACTGAAGAAGGTAGCAGACAAGATCACCTCTGTAAAAACATAGAACTCGTAATATGATAGCGGCAGCAACATTACTAAAATACAAGCATATGCCCTGTGAAGTGCACTTTATAGGGGAATCACAGCAGCTCTCCATTAAAGCTATGCGAAAATTGAAGTACTTCATGCTAAAAATTCAGAAACCTTCACAACTAAGCTGAGATGTTATAATAAATAAATAAAACACTAATAAAGATGCAATAAGGACACTCTACAGGGGGTGTATTCATTTTCTACCCATTGTATGTGAGATTTTGCCTCAGAAACGTGGTGGATATGCAGAGCCTGTCATGTCTGGTGCTTGCTACAAGGTGTTGTGATGAGTGTTCGTACCGATCATGCTGTTGAGAGACAGATCCTGAATCCTTTTCTGGTTTGTGCCCAGTGGAGATCCACAAAACGAAATGGGGGTGTAGAGCGGCGAGAGCCCAGAACTGAAAGAGAGGGGGGGAGGAAGAGATAATGAATACATCGTTTTGAAAGCATGGCACAGATCACCTATTAAACCAAGTGAATGGAGAGTGAAAAATGTATATTGCTTCTGCGAATGATGAATGTGATTTGCCTTTTAATAAATGACTGAACCAGAGGGAGATGGCAGCTTTAGTAGAGGAGGACATGTCTACTGATTTTTTGCATTGATTAGATGCTGCTCGATAAAAAATAGAGCCGCTTCTCAGGTCCTATTTTTAAGACCGCTACAGAGCTTATACACTCGGGGCCTGACCTATAATCGAGCAAATACAGCGGAGTGGAAGTTCCACTCTTAATAACTATTTTTTATTTATCTCTGCAGCTGGCACACTGTGACAACACCACCATCACGGAGGAAATGGCAGAATAATTATTATTCATGTCAGTATATCCAACCTGGACGCAAAACAACTTTTTAGGATTTTTCCTAAATAGTGAGCAAGTGAATGTTAAAGAGGACATATTATGCTCAATTTTAGATTCAGATCTGTATTGTGTGCCTCTACTGTGACATGTTTCCATGCTTTAATCCTCAAAAAGGTCTTTATTTGTTCTCATACTGCTTGCTGCAGCACCTCTTTTCACCCTCTCTCTGGGGGGCTGTGTTTGCAGGCCATTTACGTGCACAAAAACCTATATAACACTAGTATACACTTTGTATAATTATGGAGAAAACTGAATATGAATGACATTATTTAAACTTAAATGTAGTAGTTTGGAACCGAATTTCAGAATAATGACATGTTTCTGTAAAATAAAACCTCCAACCGGTCCTGGGTCTGCCCCATGGTCTCTTCCCAGCTGGACGTGCATGGTGGATCCTAACCAGGTGCACGAGCCACCTCAACCACAACTCCATTGTCCCTTCACTCGAGAACAAGGCCCAGAGGTACAATTTTGAATTAAAATGTTATTGCACATTTTTACTTTAACTCCTTTTATTGGTTAAAATATTGTTATTATTTTATTTGGCTTTTTATTGCACATTTTTGCTTAAACTCCTTATAATAATAACATGTGTTATTTTTTTATTGTATTTTCTATTGCAAATTTAAAATGCAACCTATTATGAACCATATCAATATTTCTATTTCATTTAATTTCTTTTACACATTTTTTATTCAGTAATTTCTTGAATTTAAATATATATATGTTTGTAAAAAATATGACAAAAACAACATTCTGACGGTTGCCATAGTGAAGTATTCAGATTCTGACTCTGGAAAATAATTTGTTATGATGTCATAGGGCAGTATCATTCTAGATCAGTGGTTCTCAACTGGTGGGTTGCCAAAAGTGGGTCGCGGATGTAAGGGAAACTTCTGCAGAAATGGAGAGTCAGGACTCAGAGAGACACGAGGAGAGTTGGAGCTTTGATGTCAAACACTGATGTTTATTACAAGTATTGGCCGGAGAAATTCACATGCAGCCAGAGATTCTGACTGCACTGGTGGGTTGCCATGTTAAATCTGCCCAGCCTCTCTCTCGATAGACCTTTTAACTAGTTTACAGAGAGTTAATCAACAGCTGGGAACACTGGAGATACCCCCAACATTGGAGACACTCAATCACTTGCCTGACTCTTAGGCTTTGTGACCGAGAGTTGACCGGTCATAAAACTGAGAAATATCAACATATGACTGCATTAGCACATTCCTTACGGGAGATAACAGACTATGGGTTGGCCGTAAACGTCCCCACACAGAAAAGGTTAGACTCCTAGGAGTAAGACAAAATGAATCCCTAACAGCGGATGTGTGAGTGAAAAAAAACTAAAACATTTTTTTTAATTTCTTTTTTTTCTTTGTTTTTCAAACTTTTATTTTGAAGGCCCGTGAAAAACAAACAATGGCAGAAAATATTATTAATATGTCGGGTAGTAATAGATTTATTTATTTTTGTTCTTACAGTGCCCCAGAATGCGTAGTTTATATGTTAGTATTTCTAAAAATCTCCTGGGGGAGAATCCCCCCAGACCCCCCTTCTGGTGTTTTTAGCATGTGTGCCTTTTTATGTTATACAGTTCAGCTTTGATTCCATCATCTCATTAAACCTTTTTAAANCACTGTACTTCACTTTAATTAATATTGTATGCGGAAAAGCAAATATATATATATTACTGCACGATTTTTTGTTGAATAGATTTGAGTGGTTCAAAATGGTGGGTCGCGATTTATTGACAAAGTAAAAAGTGGGTCCCGAGGCCTGACCAGTTGAGAACCACTGTTCTAGAAGATGAAATGATGCAGTGAGGCTCGTAAAGGCCGGCTGCACACGGTCCAGCGAGTAACATTGAACTATTCTGTTTGGCAGCAATACTTCATAGATAGCAAGACGCCCTGCGTGATGCTCGCCGCCAAGTCTGACCTGCACGAAGTACGGCAGCACTACAGCCTCTCACCGCACGAGTTCTGCCGCAAGCACAAGCTCCACCCCCCCCAGCCGTTCACATGCAGCACCATCGAGGCCCCCAGCAAAGACATCTACACCAGACTCACCACCATGGCCATGTATCCGTGAGTATTAAACCCTTTGTGATCTCACTTAACTATTTAAGCCTTATCCACCATGGCTATTACTTTTCCTCTGTGTGCCTGTCCACTTTGACCTCTCTCCTGCTTGTGTGGATCAGAAAGTGCCTGAGATATTCAAAGGTTACATCATGGGAATATTATTGAAAGTTGACATGTATTTGCTGTGTTAAGTGTAAAGTTGCTAAACACAAATTAGATGCATATTCTGGGTCTCTCATGCTGCCTCGTGAGATGGCTGCATGTGTGTGTGAAGGCCTATAAGTCCCTGCCTGAGACTCTTTGAGGTCAATCCTTTACAGACTTTACAGAACCAGTATCTAAACTTTAAAGCTTCCTGATCAGAAGAGATTTCAGAGGAGATAATTGGAACATAATGAGACCTGGCTACTTAATCTAATTTGATCAAGCCATTAATCCTATTGTCTACACTTGAATGAAAGCACGAGAAGCACTGTTCTAGGCCATGAGTTTGAGTAGTAATGCGATCTAATGATGGAGGGTAAATTCTGGGTCAGACAGTGAACAGATTGTTCAGAAACTACTTAAAATGTCAACCCAGCTCAGGCTAAGGTGCTTACTAAATAGTATATATTACATTTCATTGTATTGTATGCAATGATTCAATGGTTTGCCACTTAAAAAAAGCATGTATAATTACCACTTCTAACTAGAATCATAATATTCATCCTACCAACTGTTTATGAAGTGATGGGACCATGTTCCCTTCCTTTCTTTGTGGATATCCTCTCCTTGTGTCTCTTGAGTTTATTCTCCTTTAAGTTTAGACATGGCAAGTTCATTATAAATTTTTTCCTGTCAATACGTCTGTCTACTGTCTATGAGTTGAGCAATAGAAGTTAAATGGCAGCAGTGCAGGCTGCAGCCCAGAAGTAAGTATTCTCTTAACTCTGGTTCTTTAATTAGTTAAGTGGTTAAATACTAGTGGTCATCTACCTTGGCCTCCCCCTCCTCTGTGTATGTGTTGTCTTTCTGTTGTGGTGAATACACGCATCTTTGTGTGTCTCTCCACAGCCACGCCCGTCTGCGCTGCATGTGTGCCTGCAACAGGTGCTCCTATTGCCTGTGTCAGAACCTCCTCAAGTTGGAGCTGCTGCGCAGTATAAAAGCCCAGCTGTGCAGGGTCGTGTTCAACAGGTTCATACATGGGTTAAGCTTGTGTGTTCTAGCATAGCCTCCTTCCTCCTCTCTGTGTGCCCCACCCTCGAGTCTGACCCCCCGGGTCCATCACAGGGAGGCTCCTTTTCCACCCAAGCTCTCTAACATGGTGATGGGGACAGATCCTCTGTGGTCAGGTTTACACTGCATATCCACTTCAGGGACAAGGGAACATTAAATGGGATTGAATGTGATGTTACTGATACCAAAAACATGTGGTTTGGATAAATAGTGTACTCTTCCTTTCCTTTTGTGAATATGTTGATACTCTGGTGATTTCTTTTTGGGAAATACTCCTGTTGATTCACGCTGGGCTGCCAAAAAGCTGCTGCTTGTTTGCATTAGTCTGCTCTTTTTACAAACTGATGAGCAAAATAAATGTAAACACATTTTTTAATCAATTTATTGATTCATTAATTTAATATCAATTAAAAAAGTTTTATGTGTGTTCGACCTTCTAAATCAAGTAGGACTCCTCTTCCTACAGGAGTTGTATATTAGATGCTTTTCAGACAAATCAAAAGTGAGCTACGTTTTTTTTATTTACTTCTTGGTCATGTTCTTAAAAGCCGATGGTCATGTTTTGGTCTCTGCTGCAGCTCCAGCCAGCGCCCCCCCCCTCTGTACAGTTTGACAAAGCGAAGTGTGACCGCGCTGTGCCGGCTAACACACGGGCTGCTAGCCAGGGAGGTGACGTGTGTTGGAATCCGTGTGGAAAATGCATGAAGCGCAGTGCATGCTCTACCCCTCTTACTAACCCACATACATGACACTAATATATTTTACAGATAAAATCATTTTTATGTCATTCAGAGGAATAAACCATTTCAATGTTTTCATATCTCTGGATATATAATGCTACAAACAACTGCAATACATCATATATCTATGTTGTTCAGCCAATCATTCCTACAAAATATCAACTCTTAACATTGAAGGGTTAAAAACTGATATATGAAGCCACATTTCTTTAATCGTTTTACTACTTCCTCCTGCAGTGGATATGCAAACTGTGAATCTTGACTAACAAGCATATTCTTTGCACAAAGGATGAAGAAAAACCAGCCATTCACTTTGCTTTGTGCTTCATTCAAACTAAAAACCTCATTGATGTCTGCATGATTATATGTGGTTCATTTTCAATCACATGCAGTTCTTCCTGTGTATTCATTTCTCTTTGGCACCAACCCTTATCATTAACCATTGAGTGCTTGATTTGTTACCTAGTATGTATTCAGTCTCCCTTTGTCTATATTTCCATCATTAACACTGAAGTCTACTCCAACAGGAGACATTTTATTTTAAAAAGCACAATATCAATCGGACATATACTTCAAATATAAACAGCTGTACTGGTTTCCTGTGGGTTTAGACTTCAAAATGTAACAGACTCATTGTTTAAAATCTAAATGTGTTCCTTTGATGTTTAAATAGGTTCTGTTGTACCAATGACCACCGTGTCATTTCATCCTGTTTTCTCCTGTCTTGTATCTTCTGTCTGTGTTTGTCCTTCCCCTCTATAGGAGTTCACAAACATGTTTTTGGCTGCCCTTCTTCCTCTTCCTCTTGCATGTGTTCACCCTCTGCTAATCAGTCTGCTGCTAAGTTGCATGGCTCACCTGTTCTCAACCTCTGTGGATAACCAAAGGCATGCCTCGGTCCTTGGCAATATGTCTCACATCTATCAATCTCTACATCAGAGAGAGGGGGGGGGCACTGCAGAGTTTGTATGTTTGTTTACGGCAGAGGTGTGTTGTGTGTTTGCAGATTTTTGGGGGAATCTGTCGTTTTTCCAGCCAATTATGGCATAGAATGCAGAGCTTGTGTTTGGGCGTTCATGGAGCTGCATACTGTAACGTTGCACCCAGCACTAACCTTTGTCTTTTTAACCTCTGGGGGTTGTTACACTATTAATAGCATGACACTTAATGGGCCTGGCAGTGCACAGTGCCACTAGCACATTGAATGCCTGAGGTGTTTTCTAAAAAGTGCATCAGTCGACCGGGATAAATTATGCTTTGATTTTACATATCCTGACATTGTAATCTTGATTTAAAAAAAATAATTTCTAAGGTCTCAGAAATAGCAAAAGCAATGTCAGGCAGCTTTAGAAAGGTCATTTTGTATTTAAAATACAACTTAATTTTGCTTTGCTAAAGTGGCATACAGTGTTTGTAAAATATTTAGGGGCGAGCAAAAGAGTCAGAAAAAACACCAATCCACATGTTCTTTATTTAAAAGACATTAAATTACTTTTTAAATGTTATTTATCCTACCCGATGACAATTAGATTAATGGCCGCCATGTGGTGTGTACATTTTGTAAATGTGATGTGTTGGTAGCTTTTTTGTGCCTTTTGTGTGTGTGGTGTGCGCCGCGGTGACATATGTCATAGTTGAGCTTGTGGGCAGGGATCGCAGTTCCTTTATTTTCAGGCGGGGTAGAGCTGGGCGATATGGATCGGATATCACTTTAGATGTTTTAATTTGATTTGTTCTCTATTTTTAACAATACAGAAAATGTAAATAATAAATGTCAGATCATTTCAATGTGAAAAGGCTTGACCAATTTTTCGGCTTACTTATAATATGATAATTACACATCAAGTATCACATGGCAGTATTGTGTCTATTCAAGCTAATTTAATCATTAAATGTTAGAAAATAATCGACAATGGTTTTAGTATTTTAGACGCAATGGGTTCTCTGGTTCCAGTTTCCATGTGAATTTAAGCTTTATTTTTAACACAATTTATTACATTTTATAGACTAAATGAATAATGAATTGATCACAAAAGTAAACAGCGTTATTATTGCTAATGAAATATTTGTTAGTTTCAGCCCAAGTCAATATTATTTTTGAATGGTCGCCCCACTCTACCCACTGCGTTTGAGCGTGTGTGTGCGCACGACCCCGGCCATGGTGTGACTTTGTGTGTGTGGGTGGCTGCTGGGCTGGGTGGAGGCTTCGGGGGCTTCCTGCTCTCAGGAGGGTTTAATTCAGGTGCAGCAGGTTTCAGCCCTCTCCAACATGGAGGGTCCATCTTTATGGAGGCCTCTGCTGAACAACTAAATCCCCCAGAAAGGTAAAAGCAGAATACACTTCCACAGAGTTAGATTTGTATACCAGACTGGGGAGTATGCCCTGGATAGGTTTAACTTTTCACTATTTATCAACAAGGTCACTATTTTAACATTATTGCCAATGTTCATGTCCTGTAGCAAAAAGAGACATACTGGAGTCTTTATATGAATAGTTTTACATCTTGGGAATGATCTTATTGACTTCAGAGGAACAGTTCCAGTGAGGATCAATATCACTTTCATTTCTGTGTGTTGAATATGAAGCTACTTCAGCGGCTGGTTAGTCTACTCATTTCCTGGAGGCTATGCTAAGCTAACGGGCATATGTTAACAGGCTAAGCTGTTAGCTTAGCACAAATCATGTTTTACTGGAAGATACGTACTGAAGCCCTGGGAGACAAGTGAGAAAATAAAAGTTTTGATATTCAGAGTTGTGACATTTAAACCTAATCCTCCAAATAGGACTTAAAGCCTTCATGTTTCATGAAGTGGTTCAGCCTCTTGTGGCCGACATGAGCATTACAACAACAAACACGGAAAAATGATCCTGACAAATTAATCTGCCCAAACCTTTTTGTTTTACCTCCCGAAACAATTTTTTATTCGTAAAAATGACCGTGGCAAAAATTGTATAAATCCTGTTGTAAACAAAGAACAGACATAAGTTTAGATCCGACTTGCGTCTCTGGGGTTTCATAGATATTAGAGCTAAACTATTATCCAACTCTGTGCCAGAAGAATTATTTTCTGAATGTCCAAACATCCCTTTAAGGTTTAAGGCTGGGCTAAGTTGAAGTTTTTGTCCCTTCACAACAGAGGGAGCACAGGTGACATGTTTTATGCTGGTTTATCTCCTGAGTGTGCAGTAGCTGTAGACCAGTGGTACTTTGTTGCTGTCTCCGTTGCCTCATAGTAGTGCTTGCTTTTTATCTTGCATACTCTAGTTCTCCAGTGCTTGTGTTTCTTGCCAGATCAGCTGGTGTTCAGTGATATATATTATTTTCTGGTTTTCTTCCTTAGTGTGAATCAGAGCTGCTGCTTCTCATAGAGCAACACCTTTCCTTTGTCTTCTTCCCTAAAACTAAACCAACTGTCAAGAGAAAGCATGTGTTCCTGTTTCAAGCTGGTAT
The DNA here is from genome assembly GCF_000735185.1 of Notothenia coriiceps. NCBI lineage: Eukaryota > Metazoa > Chordata > Actinopteri > Perciformes > Nototheniidae > Notothenia > Notothenia coriiceps. The sequence goes on from NW_011334118.1 coordinate 18,886, forward strand.
CACATAGCGCTGATATTCCTCATTTACCTGATTTAAGAAAATCCCCACTGTAGAGACGGGAGGAGGGCACATGACTTTCTCTAGTCAGTTGGCAACTCTTCCCTCTGCTGTTTTAACAATGGCGTCGTATTTTTTTAGATCAGGGGTGTCCAAACCTTTTTCACTGAGGGCCACATACAGAAAAATATACGAAGGGCTGGGCCACTCACTAGAAGTTTATGGCCTCATAAGGTAAGTTATAAGTCAGCAAAATATATCAAATGTAGGTAAACTATTCTTGATACTGGAAAATGTTTTAAGAAACACAACAGCCTACATCACAGCTCTCCATAGGGTTTCATGTATTGTGTTGGCAGCTCATTCCTTAAAACAGAAGCTTCAGATTGCTTATAAGAAGAGGAAATATGAAGGGTAGATTTCAAGTTTGTTATGTATTAAGTTATTGGGCTTTTTTTAATCAACTACGATTTGCGTGACATTTTTTCCAACTCTAATTGACAGAATTTATATGAAAAGTGGGCTGTAATATGTTTTTACATTTGTATTAAAGAAGTACAATATATGACAAGTTCATTTGTGGGCCATGTTTCAGTATACTTTTTGAATTAGCTGAGGGCCGATTCAAAATGGACGTAGTTTGGACACCCCTGTTTTAGATGCTGCTCCCTCTTTTCCTTGTTGCGTCCCCCCCTCACATGACCTGTCCCTCTCTCCCTCTCTCTCACAGGCACATGGCTCAGGCTGATCTGAAGAACTCCACCTTCTGGCTGAGAGCGAGCGTGGGGGCCACGGTGTTCGCGGTGCTGGGCTTCGCCATGTACAGAGCACTGCTCAAACAGCGGTGATGGGACAGCGTGACACTTCCATCCCCCCCCGGCCCCTTCTGGTGACTCTGCCCCCTCCCCTCCTACCTGAAAGACTCAAAAACACTGGCTGACTAACCCACCCTCAACTCCGCCTCATCCCCTTCCCACAATGCAACACAAGCAAGAAACAAATGAGCGAAATCATAGTTACATTTTATATGCATTAAAAAAAATGAAGTGTGGTGTAGTTTTTCTGTTTAAAGTTGTGGGAAAAGGAGCAGGCATACTTTTGAAATCATTCAATCTGTAAATGCTGACATGTTGTCTAGTATAGTCCGACTCTACTAAACACTGGATGTTTTCAGCTGATCCAGTCCTCTTTTTATTTCTCAGGTCAGTATTATTCATTAGTTAGATGGTTGGAGACCAGAGAGAGGCAGCCATATACAGCAACACCACAAAGGGACTTGAACCTGTTAATAAATATAGTGTATATGCCGCATTTTATGCATGTAGGACTTTTAGAATTGGACCCATAGACCGCACAACAAGCTCCTACAGGTGTTAGCGATGCATCTAACACTAGAGAGGTCATGATTGGCATGCACTTGTTTATTTTGTGTGTTTATTTATTAACCTGTTTCTTTGTTTTTCTTGTCTGTTTTGAGTGCACCGCATGAAACAGAAGGATTTACATTTTCCTTGTATTTTTGTATTTAGTTTTATCAAAGCAGTCCTTACGTATTGTTTTTTTCTGATTTTATTTTTCTGGTTTTCAAATAGAGTTTCGTCCCTCATGGTATATTTTTATGAAGTTAGAAGCACCATATATCAACAGATTATGCCATTAACAACAGCCATTCAGTGCACCTCTCCCACCTTTAAACTATTAAAAAGTGTTCATTCTCATTCTTCTCTTTTCCAGCATTTACAATAAAAAATGGTATGATCTGGCCCAGCCATGTGTTGTAAGGGTTAAATGACAGCAACATTTAAGAGCAATGAGGACAAACAAAATTGGTTTTAAATATCTGTAATAAATGACATTTACACCCTCTGAAGCCATGTTGTGCTTGTGTGTTCTTCCTGAGAGAATAAGTGGTCATTTCCAAGCTAGATTTGTGAAATGAATCAGATCAGCTTTTTTTGGAGACTGATATGACTTTTATGAAGCAGAATAGAGAAGTGGGTATGGGATGGCGCTGTGAACAATACTGCTCTCAGCATGCTTGAGGAGGAAGTCACACACACCACACACACGCAGGTAGACAGTCATTTCACTGGCTAAAGTAGTTTAAAGTCAATCTACCAAGGGTTAACATGTCAGTAGATCAGACTCAATTATTGTTAGAAGGCTTCCTGCAGAAAAGAAAAGATACTATGGTAAGTTGGAAACTATCTTGTAATTAAATATGATTATATGTTTATTTTAAAGGTGTAAAAAAATTGCTACAGATTCACTTTTTTCTCTAGAAACTAAGATGGGTGACATATTGGTTCAGGCTTCAAAACACAACCCTGTTCTTCTATACACAGAAGAATGGCAGCGCTGTAAGTACACATTTACCTGCTGTAAATATCACACTGGTGAATAATATTCACACTATTACATTTCTTATACATTTCCTGATGAGCACCTTCTATTCATAATGCCAAAACATACTCAAGTGGAGGATAGTTACAGCGCCAGTAGTTTTTCTATCTTTTCTGTAAACGAGCACCCTGTTTTAAATTTTGTTTTGTAATGCTCTCTTCACAGCCCCATTTGAGAGGCTATTACTACATTTACACAGTAAGTCTTCTTCATCTTACCACTTTAATAATATTATACGATTATAATTTAAGTAACCATTTTAATCTCTAACTAAATGTGTTTAGTCAAGCACTGAACAATTTAAGTTACTTGAATTTGAGTCGTATAATTTAAAGCTACTTTATGCTATAGATCCATTTGATATACTTGACAACTTTAGTCGTTAGGTACTTAATAATAATCCAAAAATGTATATTATTCCAAAAACAGTTTTAGTGCTTTGAGTAGATGTTGCTGCTAATATTTAAGGGTTTTTTTTAACTTGAGAAAAATGTTACTTATAATATTATTGCCTAAGTCTCTCTCTGTCCACATCTCTGTCAGGTGCAGTCGGTGCGAGAAGTCCCGAGAGTTGCCGGTAATCGCTTTGTTTTTGAGATCATCATGACCAATGGAAAGAGGAAAGTGTTGGTGAGTCACCACTGTGGTTTGAATACAATCTCATACATTTGCAGACCAGAAGTGGTAGGATGTTTCAGTGTGTGTGTGTGTGTGTGTGTGTGTGTGTGTGTGTGTGTGTGTGTGTGTGTGGCACTTATTGTAAGTCGCTTTGGATAAAAGCTTCAGCTAAATGCAATGTAATGTATCCCAGGTCAGGTATTTGAATTACAGCCTTCATCCTGCAGCTTCATCCTCTGTCCTTGACCCCTCCCACCAGAGGAGTATAGGCTTAGCACAATACCCTTGAAGATTGCTAGTCATTTATTTTCATCCCCGTCATTCATCCTGAGGATGTTATGTAGCCGCAACTCTATGGGAATTACCATCATGTTTTCTCTGTAGACATGTAGGCCTGTAAAGGCCCTAGCTAGCTACACTTTTGGAAAAGCATTTCAGATATGGAGAAAAAACCTTGCTCTTGTTGCAACATTTGCTCTCCTCTTATATATTTCTTATATTGTCAGACACATTTTTAAGCCTGCCTTCCCTTTTTTGGTTGTTTTGCAGTGTAGGAAGTTGTTGCCAATGTTGCAAGGAGTAGAAACTTGTCCTGCAAATTAAGCTGCCTTTGGTATTTGTAGAACAGCCAATAACAATGCCCTCCCTCTGAAATGGCCTGTGATTGGCCTCATATTCCTATAAAAGACTTTCTACAGCCTGAAAACATTTTTTTTAAACATTACAACATGCTGAAAGGTTATAATGGATTTTTTTGTCAAATTACATAAAAAAAAAAAAAGGTGCCTACTGTCGCTTCCAAATGAGTTGTGCTTTCAACCATGTGATTCTAACTCCTCTTACCAGTTCAGTATGGCCCAGTGGGGGTGAGCCACACAGAGGGAAGACAAGAAGGAGACTATGACATTTTACCGCTTAGACAAAGTAGGTTCTTATACTTTATTTATTATAAAATGATATACAGTATGCTGATGTTTAAACGACAGACCCTATCATGTGTCTTCCTAGGACCGTGTGCGAACGCGATGGAAGAGGGTGTGTATGACTGTCCTATATCTTACAGGAGGGCTGCTGAAAATCCGAGTGAGTACATTTCTTTTTCAATGTCTGTTTCTTCCCCCCAGTGGTGCTAAGATACACCTTAATTATATATTTTTGTGTGTTGGTGTTTCCCCCCATCCATTTCAGACGCTGCAGAGAGCATCTATGACGTACCCAGCTCTCTGTTGAGGAGGAGGCCTGATCACACTTTAGGTAAATCAGCATGTTTTGTTCTCTCACGTATCATATATATCTTTTTAATATGGCTTTTAATTTGGGTTAACTTTCAATGTCACTAGTATCATTGTCCATGTTTTACTCTATTCTTTTTCTGTTTTGCTTTTATTTTACATTTTTAATTTTCTTTTTAAAATTGTTTTATTAGTATTGTTTTATTTAGAAGATGTTTTATCTTGTTCTGTATTCATTTTAATATTATTTTAATATTGTTGTTGTGTTTTCTGTAAAGCACTTTGGGCTGCTTTGTGCATGAAAGGTGCTATACAAATAAAGTGTATTATTATTATAATATAAAAATAAACCAGCTTCCAAAATATACACATAAATATGTATGTAACAGAACAACAGGTGCAACAAAAATGTCCTCTATGTTTCAAAGTTCAGTTTTTTTTTTTGTAGTTGCAGAGGTGCAGCCGGAGGACGGAGACTACTGGAGGATATGAGATCCAGCTGGAGGACACGATAGTCTGGAGCACTCTCTCCAAACCTGTGGACCAGACGCAGAATACCAAGCTGCCTAATATCTGTAGCGATGCATTTAAACACACACACACACACACACACACACACACACACACACACACACACACACACACACACACACACACACACACACACACACACACACACACACTGTATTTATGCAACATGTTTGTCACCTTAGTTACACTTTTGGTTGCTAGACAAAATGCACAACCACAAGTCGGTTTCAGCTGTGGTATTTATTTCATCTCTTTCTATACAAGACAGAGATCATCTATAACTAGAATTAACACACTGTACAGACATGTCAACACACACGGTGGGCCAGTCACACCATGGTTCACAATAGTGAAGTTACTCATTTACACCACTTTCACAGTTTTAAAGTATACACCACCAGCTGTATTGCTGTTTTACACACTTTGGACTGGTTTGAATGGGAATGCTTCCAAAACCCCTTTATGGGTTTAATGCAATATACTAAAAAACACATGTTGGAGGTACATGAGGAAGTGAACAATACAACTTAAACATGCCAACATCTACTGCAAGCAATTGTATTATCTTCTTTTATTCTACATTTTAATTTGTTTGAGGGTAATATTGGAGAAGCTTTGAAATGAAGTGATTGACTGCTCACATAGTGCCAGTTTAATCTCATTAATTCTACAGCTGGTGAATACCATAACAGCTACAGTGGGTAATGTTTTAGGAAACATTTATTATCTTTGTTATAAATCTACTGCTCTGACAAAAAAAGAAGAAATATCTGCTATCTGTGGCAGGACTATAATAATGGAAGGTAAGGTAATAAGCTTGACAGCTGTGAGGACTAACATTAGCCATGATTGCTATTTATATTCATTAAGATATGTTTATATTCATAATGATAATTGTTTTAAATCTGGCTTACTCTTGCTGGCTTCTCCAATATAACTTACACAAACGTTAAGATTTATCTCAAAAGAAAGTGAAAATGTACACTGTATCAACAACACTTATTTTCTCAGCATATGATTAAACATCTAATATCACTTGATCGACACACATACACATACAATAGCAGTACTTATCCAACAAGAACAATGTTGTAGTGCAGGTATTAGGTTTGAATGTAAGCACAAATAAAGCCTTTGTAACAAGCAATGCATAAAAGTGATTTGTGCATTCTCAATGTGTTTCTTCTCAAAAGGTACAATTAACAAAAATACCAAACTATATTTGGACATTCAAGTAATACATATATATAATTCCACTTGAATAAGTAGAAGCTTTAGTTTGGATCAGTTGTGTTGTGATCATTTTCAGTTAGCAAAACAGAGTAGTATTCATATTTGGTTCAAAGTATTGTTACACACACTAATAATTGCAAAAGGATAAAGATTGGGAAAGTGCCACTCTACGCTTACAACTAAACTTCGCTGCACCCGGAGGTCATTGTCATTTATTTTGTACTATCATCTCCATGAATGAACCTCTTTTGCACCAAAGTTACACACTCGATAAACCATAATTAGCCCCAAAGAAAGAGGGAAGCTGGGTGTCGCTTGTCAGTGTTTTACAGTACATGGTATGGATCTCACCACTACTTTTCTAGCTGTGGAACATATTTACCTAGCAAACCGATGTTTGACATTTGATGTAGTTCTCGGTTTAGAACTGAACAGGTTATTGTACAGACTGTCTCGCCAGCAACCGGCCCAACCACTTGAAGTTAAATGTAGTGATGTAATCATGCGTGGGCCTGGGATTGATCCCTGAGGAACTCCTCCAGGACGGTGATGATGCTGCAGGCTTCAGGCATGTCGCTGTGCTCCGCCCTGGCGTTCTGCAGCAACACATCCCCATTTCCGCAGCCCTGTAGGAACCGGCAGCTACGAAACAGGGCGTAGTGACTCATCTCTGCCTGTCGCACTAAACGCTTCAGGCTGTTCATGTCCTGGATGGCCTGCGATGTGAGAGTTGTGGTTAATACAGAGGAGGAAACAAGTTGAATGAAAAGGGAAGCAATCTGGAAGAAAAACTGGCAGTCATGTAACTGAGATATTAAACTAAGTATCTGCCGAGAGGAACTGAGAGCTGTTTCTCAATCTTGTTGACATGGGAGATTGTTTATTTTATTGATACATTTGTAATACAAAATAAATAAAAATAACTTGAAGCATAGAGAAGAATTTTACACTTTACTTATTATCATCCGAACTTTCTATTTTTTATATCAACAAAAGACAGTTCCATCAGTATTTTAAAAGAGCTTTAGTCCCAAAATGTATACACAAAATACAAAATGTGTTCACATGAGAACTTGATGCTAGGGTAATGAGTTTTAGGAAACTGAAACCAGGATCCAGAAGCAAAACACACTATTAAGGTCTGTCTTTTTGAATGTTTTCTCACCTTGAGTTTGAAGTTCTCCAGAATCTGTCTGAGCAGGAAAGGATTACAACGCTCTGCAGCGTTTAGAAATGCCTGACTCCAGTCGTCACAGAAACGATTGCTCACTGGGGGAGAAAACATAGAATACAACTCTTAGACAGTACAAAGATAAAACAATAATTGTTTCCTCATGAGGTTTGTGTCATGACTTACCAGCGTTAGAGAGAGTGGGGGGGCTGGTGGAGCAGTCGATGATCAGGTCAGATTGTGTGTCCTCTGAGATAGCCTTACACAGAGAAGCTGTTGTGGTGTCTTGTTGAGACAGACCCTGCAAACTGGCTGCTTTGATGAACCTGGTGCAGAATGCAGCAGATTTTTAACAGACATGGATATAGACGGCTATTCATCTGTACGACATGGAAATCAACAAAAGGCCTGCGGATTTTTCGCATACATTAATCACTTATATATGTGATACAAGAACTGTAGCCTAACTCACCTGGACACATCAGTCTTTGTCCTCTCATCTGAATTATTGACCTCCACAAGTGTGTGACTCAGAGCCTGTAAACAGAACAATAATGAGTGAGAAGAATTGTTGTAAAGGAAATGTACGTCTTTAAACAATCAATCATATTTGATTCATATAGCACCGATCAAATCAAATGCACCTACAAGTGCCTTACACTTGGGCTGGCTCCGGCCTATATAGCTGAACTCCTCCAGTGCTACACCCCAGCCAGAGCCTTAAGGTCTGCTGACCAGCTGCTGCTGGTAGTGCCCAAGACCAGGCTTAAAACCCGAGCGCACCGACCCTTCGCAGCAGCTGGCCCTAGGCTCTGGAACACTCTGCCCCTCCATGTGAGGTCGGCCCAGACCCTAGGGGTTTTTAAATCAACACTTAAGACACACTTCTTCTCCCTGGCCTTCTAGTCAGAGCAGAGCACGACTCCTGACTTTTCCCTGTGTTTTTTATATCTGTTGTAATTTATTTTCTTTTATTGTGATTGTAGTAATGTGTTTTTATTACATGCACAGCACTTTGGCTCCACCAAAAATCGCTTTTAAATGTGCTTTATAAATAAAACTTGATTTGATTTACAAGCGATTTCCGAAACTTAAAAAATTGTTAAACCTTAATTTATAATGATCAACAGTATTATGTAAATAAAGCTAAATAAAGTATTAACAATATAGATGATAATAGAATAAGGATATATAATAAAACATGTTTGCAAAATATATGCAAACATGCAGGATTTGAATAGTGAAATAAATCAACTGGTATTTTTTTATGAAACGGATAAATACCTTTATATTTACACAGTCTATAGTAAATATGTATTCCAAGGAACATCTGCCCGGTAACACACTACACACTCTTACTTGTTCCTCTATGTATCCAGATAATTGTGGTGCTTTTTACTGAAACCCCGTCTGCTATGGTTAGACCAGTACTCATCAGACCTCATTGTTAAGTTTGTAGACATTCAATTGTTTCATTAAAAGAGAGAAACGGCTCACTCCATTGGACGTTCTCTAGAGGTAAAAATGACTCACAGCATGCAGCAGGAAGCTGATGTTGTTCTGAACGAGCTGCACCACCCGATGGATGTGCATCACAGACTCCTCGTACCACCGGCTCAGATAGGGGCGCACCTCCGACTCAAGGTTCAGCAGCTGACACAGACATAAACACGTAGCGATAAGTCATTAATAATGTACCGGCAAATATATGACTTCCTTACGCTGTTATCATATTCTCATACCTCTGGGGTTTGCAGGCTGCTATGCAGGCCTTGGACGTATTTATCAAGCTCTAATCTAAATGTGTATTGGGTTAAGGAAGAGGAACTATTTGTAGTTTCTCTGTAAAAAGTTACAACAATGTGGAAGAAATACAACAATGCAGGAAAGCACAAAGATTATTCAAGCCGGAGGATGCTTATGATTAAGGTTGATTTCATGGTGACTGTGTGCAAAGGATATAAATTCAGCCATTTTTCGGAGCCGCCCATAAAGCAGATGATATATCCGTTTCCATCCGCATCGGGCTGTTCCGGAGACCTCTCCTGCTCCACGAGGCAGCAGTAGCAGCCCACCGCCTGCTCTGGGATACTGGGGGAGGGTAAAGAATCAACACATTTCTGTTAACCAACATATTCTGTACACCTCTGAACCTTCATTTCCAAGTGAATGTATTTTATTTATGTGATGGTATCTGTTAGAGCCACTATTTTCTTTTTATAAGAAAGCCCACCTAATTGTGACGTCTGTAGTCAACACACTATAAAAGACTACAATTCCCACAGCGCCTGCGCTAAAGTGATGGGCAACCTGCTAGAAAGACGCCTCGAGGAACAGTTTTTAACCGTCCAATTACCCTTTAAGTTATGAAGTTGTATAAGTATTATCAAGAAAGAAAAAATACTTAAGTTGTTTGTTATTTTATTTGAGTTTTGCCTATTTGTTTTGAATATTGTAAAGGCCTCTTTTCTTTGTTGCGTGCGTAAAACTTTGTTATTTTATTTTGAGCAAACACATATATACGCATAATATCATCCAAACCATCGGAGGCCAAGCAACTCTTCAACTGTAAGTAATTTAAAGGAAAGAAAACTAGCTAAAAATGTCTGTTTAAGTCTTTTAATACAAAAACAAGGAAGGAAGCCACGACAGTATCAAACAGACTTCTTCCACAATGGCTATGTATAATATAATGTTATAGAACGTGATGCATCCAAGAAACATTCAAAGAAGAGTGAACATGATCTTTTTATTTTTGTTGTAGCATTACCGAAGCAAAACAGTTGTGTTGAAACATGTTTATCGTTACCTGAGTTCCACAGTGGCGATGTTGCCCATGCCTCCCAGCAGGGCCCCTTTGCTCAGCCTCCTTGAAATGTAAGTCCGCAGCTCAGGCTCCGCCTCTGATGGCAGGCTGCTGTCAATCAGTGTGAGGCTGTAGGCGGGACAGAGAGTCAGCATGGACACGAGCAACAAGAGGAAGGTAATGAGGAATTTGGAAGCCACTCAAGTCAAATGGACGACGGATGGAGAAAGCTGATGAGCATTAGCCACACAAACCAACACAACACACAACTGAGTCACATGGCTAGAACTGTGCCGTGGACATTGTACCATTATTTAAATGATAGTCATTCACATTTTGCACACTCCACTTGACACATTGAAGTTAAGATATGTAACTCAGCAACATAGCAATGACCATTCAGAACAAAGTCACGAATGAAAGCAGCATTGACTCCATGTTGATTGGATGTCCCGTGGATACACCAATGCAAAACAGTGAAGGTCAAAGAGAGAAACGACCACTGAAAGCAACGAGAAGATGGGTGGGTGTCTCCTTTGTTACCTAAAGTCATCTAGACTGGTTGTGGAGTCTGCTCGTCTCTGGTTCCATGCCGCATTTTCCGCAGCAGCTTCAGATCTAAGACAATTGACAGTTTACTCATCACCCTGTTAGTGTTTAACGCACACATCTGGTTTGACCTGTGAGTGTCAGTGTCAGCAGTTTCAGTAACAAAGGACAACAGAAACATAAGAGTGCTTTAGAGGAGGTACATTGACTGTATGATAAACAGTGATACAGACAGTCACACTCAATACACACCAGGGAGCTGGTTGTGTTCAGGGAAAAAAGGACAGTAATTAAATGATTCTTGTAGGATTCAAAATATTAAAATTAAGGTAGTTACTGAGCACCAGTGGAGAAAAGTAACTAGGTACATTTACTCAAGTACTATAATTAAACACATAGAGGTACTTATATTTTGTACTACTTAATACTTCTAACCTCCTATATTTTGAAAGCCAATTTTGTAATGCAGGTCTCCCTTGAAAAAGAGATCGTTGAACTCAATGGGATTTCACCTGGTTAAATAAAGGCTACAAACAAACTACATTATTTTACAGATGTTTTTACTAGTGACTTTATAAATTCAGATTTTGACACACAATATTTAGGAAAAGCTTTTATAATATGATACATTTGGTATAGATCAAACCATCCAACATTATACGTAAGTCACTAAAACCATGACTGAAAATATTTCCCAGTTCCATCTTCAGAAATGTGAAGACTTGCTGGTTTTGCCTTAAAATATTTGAAAAATAATTAGTTTTTTCTGCAATGAGGACTTTTACTCCAATTCTTTAAGGACATTTTCCTAATCGTACTTAGATACTTTTACTTGAATGGCATTCTCAATGCAGTACTTTTACTTGAAATGTTTACAGTGTGGCACTTTTTTCAACCCCTGCTGAGCACAATAATAACAATCCAACAATATAAATTAATAAATAATATGATTTTTTTGTACACAATATCATTGTTCCTTTGATATTGGATTACGCGTTAAATTACAGACGTAAAGATTCCTGCAGATTCCCAATAGTTAAGGGAGAGAAAATGATAACAGCTGTCATGAAATGTGAGGAATAGCCCGGACATTTACCTTGTGCCTTGATAGAGATAGATGGTGTAGTAGCTGTTCAGCTGAGTTTTCTGGATGTATCCAGTAATTTCTTCGCTGTCAAAGTCGTCCCTCTCTTCCACGTCAATTGAATCCTGGAAGGACGAGGTTTGGGAGGTAAACATGATCCCTCTGCTGCAGGGAGATAACGATCAGCCGGATAAAACTGCAGAAAACAAGCACGTGTTTCTAGTATTCAATGTGTGTGTAGACGAGTATTATTGATGCGGGACAATTGTATTAAAAATAGTAACAGCGCATATGAAACAGCTGTGTTAAAGGTTGTTGTGTTATCGTTAATGTGGCTTGTGCGCATGCGTCATCTGGGTACGTTCTCAATAAGGTCCGACTGGAATTTAAAAAATGTTTCTCTGTTCCTGTTTCATCTCTGGATTTACAAAATAAACGTCTGTTCATTTTTGAAATGATGTTGTTAATGATGTCGGTTTTATAACAGTGGTTTAACTTGTTGAAATGGGAACAAAACGTTCTGTTTGTGAATAAAATATGTTGCATGGACAATTATAGAATATGTATTGTGTGGCCAATTCATCTGGATTCATGGATAGGTTCCATCTTCAAAAATGGAAAGAGGAGAAGGAATTATTATTTTCTTTAAAAATTAGACTCAACTGTCCGAAATGTGTTGGAGAAGTAAACAATTGTCAATGAAAGACATTTAGAAACCTGCTTTTAGGTATGAATTAAGATAAGATAAGATGGACCTTTAGTGATCCCCGAAGGGAAAAGTCAGGTGTTATAGCAGCAACAGAATAAGAGAGAAACCCAGATAGTACACATGATAATATACACAGGTATAACAAGAATACTACGGAGCCCCTCGTAGAATACAAATAAAATGATAAAAGTACAAATTACAAATTAAATAAGAATAGCCTACACAAAAACAACATTGGTAAAACTCTGCTCTGTGAATGTACTCTATATCCATTGAGAATATAATCTATTTTCAATATTAAATTGAACGCGGAGATGTGGATGTACATGTTTACATATGTAAATTGTATTTCTAGAATAACTTATTTTAATTTGTCATTAAACAAATAACATGTTTGTAACAACAGAGTTCGCTGTGTAGACCACAGCTGAAGACACGTCGCCATATTTGAACTTCCTGTTGACATTTGGTAGGCGTGTGTTTGTGTGTTTGTGTGTTACCGTCAGCTGCTTTATTTTACGGACAGTGAACCGACAGTACAGAAACCATGGGAAGGAAGAAGAAAAAGCAAATGAAGCCTTGGTGCTGGTATCCTTTTCCAATGCTTAAATGTAGTGTTACTACGTTATCCTGCTCTTATCAAGACCTGCATCTGTTTGAGAGAGATATCCTTATTATCATGTAATGTTACTCATCTAACGTCACTGTAATCACAACAACACTTGTGTAGCGTTAGCAGAATGGTTAGCTGACTAACATTATGCATCCATATGTTTACGTGTTGTCCGTGTTGCTTTAGTTTAATGAAATATCACAGGATATAATGTGAGGAGATGTCTGATTTTGATACCCTGTGATTTGTGTCTGCTTAGGGGTTTGAGTAAACAAATGCATCAAACGTCTTTATGGTGTAAAATAGCATTACAATGATTTGAAGGGGTTTCCTAAATGTTAATGACAGGTACTGTAACAGAGATTTTGATGATGAAAAGATTCTCATTCAGCATCAGAAGGCTAAACACTTCAAATGTCACATATGTCACAAAAAGCTATACACTGGCCCTGGGCTTGCAATCCACTGTATGCAGGTGAGGAAATGTATAATAGAAACCATCTCTGTAAAATCAAAAAAGTATTTTGTTTATACACTTCACTCACTGTATCACTTGTATCATAGGTGCATAAAGAGACCATTGATGGAGTCCCTAATGCAATACCGGGAAGAACAGATATTGAGCTGGAAATATACGGCATGGAGGGTATTCCTGAAAAAGACATTGAAGAGAGAAGAAGAGTCCTGGAACAAAAGAACCAAGGTATGTGATTAAAAATACACAAATGTACCGTCTTCTTAGATAGATAGTTTTATTGATCCCAAGTTAGGAAATTATGTTTGTTACAGCAGCAGTGTGTTCAGGCATTAAAATATTACAATATTTAAAAGGTGGAATGACGTTTAACATAATAAAATAAAAAATGAACAACAAATATTTTTTCATTTAATTTGTATCTGTTTCCGTTCATGTTATGCACAAACTCAATTTATAACAACTCTTTACAAAACATGTCTCTGTAAACACACCATACCCGAAAAGGAGCAGGGAGAAACAAATAATCTTATATTTCCTGCCCTTTTCTCAAATAAAAAAAAAAAATAGAAATAGATGGTCTGTCCTTCATATTTTTTTTATTCACAGCCAATCATTACAGTATCGTAGGAAAATCACAAATAATACATATTATATATTGTTCTAGAAAAATTCAAATGTTCTATTAAAGACCAAAATACTGCAGGAACAAAAATATAGATGTCCAGTAGCAGAGACATATTACGGTGTATTGTAGAGATGTTTTGTTTGTGCCCTTGCCTATTGTTCAGAGACTCCAAAGAAAAAGCAGAACCAGGATGACTCTGATGAGTACGATGAAGATGACGAACCAGGACCCTCCTTTCAGCCGCCCGCTGCGGGACAGCCGCAGGCCGCGTACATCCCCCCCATGACGCAGCCCGGCATGCCCCCTGGCTCTGGAGCTCCAGGGATACCACCAGGGAGCTACTCCGGTAAGAGCCTAAACAACACTGTATTGGTGCTGTTTGCAAAGTAAGATGGCGATATCTATGAACATGTATCCCTGTGTTTTGTCACTAAATAGATGACTGATTGTACACGGGCACCTGATAAAATGAAATAAAAACAATAATTATGATGTTAAAATAGGAATATTAATGAAAACAGAAGCATCATTCCATTTACTGTATAATCCACATAAATAACTTGTGATTTGAGTTTCACATAATCTTTTTGTTTAAGGAATTCCCCCGATGATGCCAGGTGTGCCACCAATGATGCACGGAATGCCCCCCGTAATGCCAGGAATGCCTCCAGGGTGACATTTTGGGATTTTTAATAATAACTGTCATTCCTATTTAATCCCATCCTCATGATATCTTGGTATTTTAAACATGGACATGTTTCCTCGTGTGTTTAGCATGATACCAATGGGAGGGATGATGCCTCCAGGTGTTGGGATGCCACCAATGATGGTCGGGGTGCCACCAGGTAATGCCTCGTCTGCGTATGTCGTTAGAGAATACTAACCTCCACAACATTGCCATAATGTGTGTTTTTTTTGTCATTTAAATTAGTTTTAAAATGTTGAATAAGTCAAATGTGAAATAAAGAAGATAACACTTTAATATAAACATGTTTTACCACTATAATAAATACAAAATAAAATATCAGCATATAAAGATACTATAAGAAAATCATTATTTAATACTTAATACCCTATTTAGAGCCTCAACTATTAGGATGGTAAATAAAATAATAATCTGTCTTTTAGGACCGTTATTTACTTTGAAAAAACATTGTAAACATTTCTTCTGTTATCATGTTATCTATCATCATTATTATGAATTAATTTGAAATGTCTATTCTTCCAATGAAAGTTTGTAAATGTATATTGTGAATCTGCTGTAATGAGGCATCACTTGTTTCAAGTTTCAAGGCTTTTATTGTCATGTGTGCTACAGTGTAGTTATGACAACGAAAATCTTAGGTCACAGGCTCCTCCAACAGTGCAACACAATAAAACAGATAAAATAGTACAAGTAAATAATATTGAAACTTGTTCCCTCACGCTATGAATGTGTTTTGCTGTTGTCAGGCATGCCTCCCGTGGGCCACCACCCTGGCATCACACACATGTCTCAGGTTCCCCCTGCTGCAAACGTCCTGACTCGACCTGCTGTTCCTGCTGTCCCCCCCGCCCAGCCTGGTCTCTCAAAGCCTCTTTTCCCCATTGGTGGACAGGTAAGACCTTCATGACACCATTCACAAAAACAAATATATATAAAAATATGTATGCAAATATATACCTATATATGCACACAATTAAAGACACATTTATATATATATGCACACATTAAGACCTAAATAAAAGCACAACAATCAACATATCCAAAAATAACAGTCACTTCAATATCTTTGAGAATGTACATTAGTGCAAGACTGTCCATAGCAGTGAAAAAAAAAAAGTGTCTGTTGCTGGATTTGAGTGTCTGTGTTATCTCAACTCTCTCCTGTACTGCAGATGGTCAGTCACGTTCCAAGTACCAGTGTAGATTCTCAGTCTGCCTCCCCTAAAGCTCTGTCCCAAGTGTGCAGCTGTCTGCCTGCTCCACTGTGACACCCTGCAGCTTTACACCTGGCATGCACATCGCTTTGAATAGTTTGCCTGCTGTGGTATACCTGGGAATTCATTCAGTTTTATTTGCCAGAGCTGTTATTGCAAGAAATGATCAATTCTAACCAATTATGGGGCTAGAAAATACTTTGTGTAATGTCTAGCAAAATGCCATTGTTTGCGTTTTGTTTTGCTACAAATCTGCATAATAGAATACATCTAGGTTAGATTAAGCACCGTAACAACATGAGACAATCGAGAGTCATGCAGATTTGTAAATGAAGCTTCTTTATTCTGAACTGCTTTAGGGCACAGCGGGATCTTTTGGATTTGTTTTCTTGCAGGCTACAAAATAGATGTAACTTAGTCATACTTTAAAGGGTTACTCCAACATTTGTATTACATCAGTTCTATAGAGATTACTTAGACCCAAATTATAAACTTGTGTTAACATGCCATTATGAAGTGAAAATATACATTTGCACAATCAAAGCCTGATAATCTGTGTTCTTCTTGAGACTTAAATGGGTTTAGGTTTGATTTACCCACTTAAATCTCTCAAAACACAATCTTTGTAATGTCCAGTTGTCAAAATCAAAATGTTCTTCTTGGCCGCTTTATGGCAATATATGACAGGAATACATCTTAAATACTTGATTCTGATTGGTCAATTACTGCATTCTGCTTCTTAATAGCAGACCATTGCTATGGATGCAATTATATCAACATTTTATTAATCTAAAACAATTTGAAATCAATATTTTGTGTCAATTATGCTCGTATTAGAAAAACGAAAAGTGCAAAAACCACCTTGACTGTCTTTTCTTCCCTCCTTGCTGAACCAAAGTTTAAACCAGGCCAATTAAAGTAGCAAAAAATCAGAACTTATTTCTAGACCCTTTTCATAAAGAGCAGGTCTTGACAGTACATACACCCTCATTAATGGGAATAACCACAACGTATACCTACAGTTTATCTCTTTATGAAAATGAAATGCTTTCCAGCTTCTCTAATGTGTTTTCTTCTCCTCCCTCAGAGTCAGCAGTCAGGGTCACCCCACCCTCCCTCCTCCTCCTCTGACCCCTCGAAGCCCACCTTCCCGCCCTACACTCAGACCCCCGTAGCCGCGCTCAGCCCCGGCAGCAGCACGCTCTCCAAACCCCCCTCCACTGTGACCAGTAAGCCTGCCACCCTCACCCCCTCCAGTGCAACCAGTAAGTTGATCCACCCTGATGAGGACGTCTCACTGGTGAGTACTCCACCTTTTTGTTGGCATTTTGTTATTTTAACACATCAACACATACAGTCATTCTTTAAGGAACGGTTCATTTATTTTAGGCTTGACATTGATACGTTTATTTTTCCAAAGTAAGTAGACATTTTGAGGAGAAAGTCTTTCACACAGCCAAAGTCTTTCCTTGTTTATTTCTCCTGGCTGATCTTCAGAGATTCAGTCTCTAATAACTTGTTCTCTTTTGCTCTGTGTGTCTGCTAGGAGGAGTTGCGGGCTCAGTTGCCGAGGTACCAACACAGTATTTCCCGTCCAAGCCAGACCCCCGCTGCTGCCCCCTCAGCGGTGGGCATGATGGCTCAGCAGCCCGGCATGAGGCATCCCATACCTGGTAAGCTACTGACTTCCTTTTATTAGTTATTAGCATGTTGTTGGTGTGTTAACCACAGCTGTTTATTCTTAGCTGTTGTGGGGTACAACGCTGTACTTCAGGATGAGAATGCTTCTAAAGCAGGGGTGGGGAACCTTTTTCCTCTCAAGGGCCATTTACATTTTTCCAACATCCTCCGAGGGCCGTACAAATGATTGACCTCTGCTTAAAAATGCTAAAATCACAGCCCATTCATTTGGGCTCAATCCAGATATCTCACCATGACTCGTGCATGCATTCACGTGCACGGTTGTGGCATGACCACCAAAACAGAAAGATTTGGACACAAAATGCATGCACGAGTCATGGTGAGATATCTGGATTGAGCCCAAATGAATGNAGCATCAGGAACAGTTTAAAGGTAAAGATTCTTTAGAGCAGGGGTGGGGAACCTACGGCCCGCGAGACCATTTGGTACGGCCCTCGACGTAATTTATAAACACACGCAAAAAAGAAAAAAATTAAAGAAATCTAGACCGCAAAAAAATTAAACAAGCGAGTGCCTGTTTTTCCTGGCCAAGGTCAGGGTCCTTGAACACAACACGAGCCTAACGTGTCATCACGTGGTATATGTCTCGTCTGACAGGGGTGTATTTCTGACGGAGAGCACCATAACGCCGCTCCGGCACTTCCAAAAATGTCAGTACCCATAAGGAGCCGTACACATGCCGCAGTTTCTGCGTGGCTGTGTCTTTAGTTGAAAGCCCAGTGGCGATCTGTTCTTCTGTCATACTGACCATGCAGTCAATAACTTTGTTGTTATTAGCATCTGGTTAGCTAGCTATGCTAACAAATATAAGAAGCTTTTTCTCCAACCAGTGAGGTAAAGGCACATCTTTATATGATCATTATAGTTATTATAAAAAAATAAGAGAATAAGGTAAACAGGTATAAAATACTATATGACAGTAAAAAACTTGTTATTAATAAACAAGAATACAGTTTGAAAGGGGAGTGATTTNTTGTTTAATTTTTTTGCGGTCTAGATTTCTTTAATTTTTTTCTTTTTTGCGTGTGTTTATAAATTACCTTGAGGGCCGTACCAAATGGTCTCGCGGGCCGTATACGGCCCGGGGGCCGCAGGTTCCCCACCCCTGCTCTAAAGAATCTTTACCTTTAAACTGTTCCTGATGCTATAACTTACCAAGCAATATTGAACGAAATGTGTGAATGAGGCATATCTGTAGGGATGGCAATGTCTCTATTATTGGATGGTTTGTCACGGTCCCCAGAAGATAAATCCTGATGACTTTGGTGATCCCCTTTTTCTTATAGCACCTTTTACAAAGTCAACGTTTTTATTTGTCCAATACTTTGGTTATATTATATTTAAAATATAAAAACATTTCTTGTCGTTCCGTATGACCTGAATCAGACATAATTACAGCATTATGGACTCTTGTTATAAGGTAAAACACATGATTTTTTAATTAATTTCCCCAGGACAGTACGGGTGTCCGCCCCAGGGGATGCCAGGCTACATGCCAGGGGGGATGCCTCCATACGGACAGGCCCCTCGTGTGGGACCCCCCGGGTACCAGGGAGCCCCTCTCCGGCCCATGGGTCTGAGGCCCCCTGTCATGTCTCCTGGAGCCCGCTACTGAAGCCTGCCATCCTCTCTTCAATAGGTTTGGACACTCAACCCTTTTCTAATGTCCTCAACTGCTAGTAGAAACCAGTATTGGTATTATATTACCACCACGTACTGTTTATTCTACTACTGAGCTATGAGGAAGAGACACTGAATACACAACAAACAAAATAGTTAGATAGTTAGATGAACAGCATCACAGAGCGCACGGGAAATATTTACATTGTACCTAAACAAGACTATGAAGTGTTGTTTGAAACCATCTCTGTTCTGTGGCTTCTTTTCCTTCTCATGTTTCATTCAGGTGTGTAGAAGTGTAGTAGATATGGTTCGTAGTGTTGTTGTGAAGGCGCTGGAGTTACATGGGCAGTGCGCACCCTTTATCAAGGCAAGTTGTATGTAAATACATTTCTGTTCTGAGCTAACAGTGAGGCCTTCACAGCACGTAGTGCTGTTGGACTTCGTGTCCCCAACTTTGTTTGGTGAGGGCTTCATTTAACTGTTCATGCATTCAATCTGTGTTATGTTTATAGTTTTAATGGAGAAGATACTCCCATAACCTTAAATAGTTGGAGTACTTAATGAAGTGGTATATGTATTGTTGTAAAATTGATTGTAATAAAATGTGGCAAAAATGAAAGACTCTTCTTTGCGGTACGTTAGTGGGATGAGACGTCACAGCAGGTTTGTACTCCAGTTATAAACGTCAGTGTTGTCTTTAAGCTGAATCAACCGAAATGTACATCTCTGCTTTTATTTGAAAAATGCAAGTAAATGTTTCACTTTTGAATTGAGTATTTACCGTTCAAAAGATAATAAATAAATGATTGGTAGTCTGTACGTGCCAAGTGCATTTGACAGCTGCATAACCTCCGGGTCACAGCGGTGCTTAAACCCAGATTTCTCTTCTCCCTGTAGCGATGCCATGGGGGACCGGCTGAGGCCGAGTCTCAGTGTAGCCCTGTTTCAGCCGGAGGCAAGTCCCACCATTTTCTGTCTTCTCATTCATTGCCAGGGGCCCTCACAGCTTAAACGCTGTTGGATCTCAAGGTCCCCAAACTTGCAGCAAGTTTGGTGAAGGCCCTTGTTTGTGTTTTTGCATTGAGGCATCATTTTATTCAGGCATGTCAGTTTATGTGAATACTAATATAGATTGTACAGTATGTGTCATTGAATCTGTATTCTCCCTTCTTGATTGGTGGGAGCATCAGGAAGCTTGGTTTTCATTTAATAACTTCATACTGAAAGTGTGGAGTTATTCAATTAAAACAGTTTTCTTTTTTAAAAGCTAAAGCCCTACAGTCAGAAAGTAAGTATGGCTTGGTCAAATGTCTAATCACATACAGCTATATATAAATGAATGTGTGTTGGGAAGTTTATGATGAAAATATGCTTGTAAAATGGCTTTTCCACTTAATCCTGTTTGTTTCATCAGCTGTCCTCACTTGATCATTTGAATTTAACCACTTACATGAAGGAGAACCCTACCAGTACCAGGTTAGTTAAAGCTGTAAGTACCACTGATGTCATTTTAACTTCCATCGACCTGAGTTTTGTACACATACAGTATAAATGAGCCCACAACAATTCTAAAGTATTTGACATGATGACAGCCAAAGATTCATTATGATCTCGAGAAACAACTCGGGGCAGGAATGTCAAGTTGATACTTGAGTGTCAAACATATTTATTTTGTTCTAGTTTGGGATTCATATGATTACCATTTCCATATAAGGCTTGATGGGTATAACCACCAATTAAGGATGAAATGCTCTACATGAGCAATAGAGTCTTCCCTGGTAAGTATGGATGCATCACTGTTTAATATGCTTATAGTGTTGTTTACATGAAGTGGCTATGTGCCCACTCAGGTGGGAACTTTGTTTGTGTTTGCTCTTGTATTGTAGATTTGAAATGTTGTACAATTTCAATACAGTATTTTGTTCCCACAGATTTATTCATTTGAATGTTGCTGTTTCTTTATACTGTGACTATTTTTCAATGTGCATTGTTGTTTTCTTATGTATCCTACTTTTGAGGTAGTTTCTTTTTTAGGAATGAATGATTTATGTTTTAAGATTTATTAGGATTTTCTATTTTTGTGATTCATGAAGACAGAAATGGTAAATAAATGCTATTAGTAAATAAATGACACCCCAGTCCAACATGTCTGGACAAACAACCTTATACTGACCCAGGTACTTCTGAACATTACTCAATGAAAAACTCTTAAGGAAATATTGAATACATTGTTAATAGTAGTGCAGCAGATGTTTTCCTTTAAATCAAAAACTGAAGCTTCCCCAGCAATATTTGTTTTAGGATGCTCTTTAAAAAAACACAACTGAATATGATGTGTTATATTTGCACCAATGTCTGAATAGTAATTGTTCTTGAAATAAACAGTTTCATAACTATGTGTCTTTCTAATGTCTCCCCTTTATTATTAATATTATTTTATGTATGTGAAAACACTTAATGGGACTCCTTGATAGGAACTTCCTGTAAATTACCTTTGTTAATTTAGTGCATTTTTATGAATTTTGACTGAGATAGAGATCACTTTTGCAATAATATAAAAGGTGCATATTAGTGAACGTATATTTCCCAAGTAAAGCATTTAATCTTTTGATCGTAAGAGTATTGATTCAACGAGGAAATGTTTGTAAAACTATAGATGAAGTAGAATTTAAATCAAGACTGAAGTATCATGTTTTCATCATCAACAACTTTATTTCTTGTGTCATGCAGTAACTGATGAGATCAATAATTGTCTGAGGTCACATTTTGACAATCAGACCCAGGAAGCATTATTGCATATGAAACATTACCTATAGGTATGTGCATACAGTATTAACAATCTATCAATTGTCAATGCAAAAACAAAAAAGTTATTTTCAGTCTGCCAAGGCACAC
>NW_011334118.1:41107-49670 GCF_000735185.1 Notothenia coriiceps
GTACAGCTTACTTGTTGGATCTCAGTGTCCAGCAACTTGCAGAACAACGAGTAAAGGCTATGGTTTGGTTCGTGTTACACATCTTCAGGTATGTCAAGAACAGATGTATCATACATCCCATTGATCTCTTATTTGCTTTTTAACCTGTATCCTTCCATTATTAGATACAGAGAACCTAAGAAGGCTGTGTTTTCATGTTTTAACATGACATAAAAAAGTAAAAAGCACTTTTACATTTCAAGATGAAATTACATAATGAACAGAAAGACAATACATTAAGGGCAAGTGCTCAAATACAAAAATGTATTAGAAAACAAAAATTCTTGATACATTCTGAGTATGACATATGTTTACATCTTATGTACAACTGTATTGCCTTCATCTTAAAATCTCACATTTGCAAGGTATTGTCTGCTTTTTATTGTACAAAGACACAAGGCAGACTTTATGGCACAATTAATTTGCTCTTTTTAGATCATTAAAAAAACAAAAAAGTATTAAAATCAAAACATAATAATGTTCAAAATAATGAAATGGAAAAAATATATATAAAAATCCCCTAAATACTACTTAAATCAGTTTAAGACTCAACCTTTCTCTTGTTTTCCGTATTTGAAAGAGAAAAATATTTTTATATTTTCATTTTTCCTTTGACAGCTGTATTCAGAACTAGTTTCTTATTCTTGAGAATCATACCCCAGAGTGTCAAGGAATAATTTGCCCTGCATGTCCTGCTTCGCCCTCTGACGCAGATGCCCAACCTTGGACAGACTATCTCCAAGGTTAAGGTGGTTGCCCTGTCCTGCCCCTTGTGCCTGTCACTTGGCAGGCAGCCCCCTGTCAAGGTTAAGGAGGGGCTGCCCTAGCATTTTGTTGTTGTTACCAGTTTATGACCAGGCAACACTCGGTCAGAGATAGTTATTGTTGTGGGACACCTGGAACACATCCTTCTCGGGGTGTAGATGACCCGAGCCATAAGTGACAACAAATGTGACTCAGTGCCCTCAGCTGTTTTGTCAATCTATTGAAGAATGTTGATTATTACACTTTGAACTAGTTAAAACCTCGAGCTACCGGAGGGTTCTTCAGCATTGATTTGGCATCTCTACCCTGTGGTCAACCCGTGGCTCATGACATGTCTTGTGAATTCTCCGGCCGAAGCTCCAAATAAACCGTCAGTGTTTGCCATCAAAACTCCAGCTCTCCTCGTGTCTCTCTGAGTCCTGTTTCCAATTGCTTCAGAAGTTTCCCCCACAAAACAATGTGTCACAAGACTGGACCAATATTTACAGATTAACATTGTGAGCATTATTCCATTACTTGGATGTCACTGGCAACGACTCCGTCGAATGAAAAGCCCAAGTAGAAGGTAACTTGTTCATTTCCATTTGGCAAGGAAGCAGAATGTCGAGGATGGACCCTGATTTTGCCGTCTCTGGTTCCACCTTTCACAAACAAGCTTCCATTTTCTGTCCATCCTTCAACACGTTGCAGTAGCTTCATAACTTCCTCGTTTTTCCATACTTCTCCTCCAAGCCATTTCAGGTTTCGTTCACTTAGAGTGCCTTTGACCAGTGCTTCGATAACCGTTTTGTGTACAAACTTGTTAAGACCTTTTGGCTTTGCCAGAAAGAAGTGGGTCAACAGTTTCCTCCGACGAGTATTAAGGCTTTTTTGCTCAAAGAGTCTCTGCAGTGCATTAATGGCTGATAAAAGGAGCTGAGCATCAGCAGAACTGAGTTCCTTGCCAGATTCAGGCCAAAACAGAAGGGAGAGAAGGAAGAGGGCACTCGCACTTGACATGTTTTTCCCCTTGGTAATAAATCTCTTGCTGAGATATTGCAGTTTGTCAAGGGACAGGAGCTTTGAGGACCCAGGTAGAGTACAGTTAAGAGCTATCTGGCAAACAATATAGTTTGCAAGTTCTGTTGGCTCCAAGCTATTACTTCTCAGGTTTTCTGGGTACATTTCAATAATTGTCTCGAGTTTTTTTCCTGCCCTCTGTGGGTCCTTGTCAAAAAGCAATGAGAGGATGGATGTAAAATGTCCTCCACCAAGCTTGTAGGTCCTAATCTGTCTTTGGAATGGAGAAAGCCCTTCAGCTTGACTGGCAATGTCAGTACTGTCGCTTTCAGCTTCTTGGTCACTCTCATCTGATATAATGCAAAAGAATTCAGCATATACAGCACTCTTCCTTCTCAGCCATTTTTTTGGACTGTACACTTGTTCTGGATCCCTCGCATCAAGTTCTTCATCCTCTTCGCTAATGTCGGGTTGAAAGTAGCTGAGGTCTTCTGAAATGCACTCAAGTGCGTTGCATAAGCTCTTTTGTAATCCTTTCAACTGATGATGAAACCCCTGCCAGGGTTTTTTTACATCTTCTGGTATGTAGTCTGTTAACAAGTACTGCATCAACTCTGATTTTCCAGTATTGTTTGAAAAAATATTGACTTCTGACAGGAATTTTAGCAGCCTGCAGCCAACATCTACTTCCCCGTAGTACGAACGGTTGACAGCCTCTTTCGTTAATGATTTCTCGGAGGCCCGGAAGGCAGAGATTCCTTTGAGGGCAGTGCTTATGATTTTAATGTCGCTTTCAGGGGATGGTGTCCTAGTGTCAAACAAGTGGTAAAACCACTTCTTGTAAACTTGTCCTAAAGTATCAAGGACAAATGGATCAAGTGGAAGAAGAGATTTTGCTTCCTCTGCCCATTCAAGGGCCTCTTCAAATCTGAACTTTGTGTAAAGCAGCCGGGCAAGCTGTTGTGCAACATATGGATCTTTACCCAAAGCTAGGTAAGCAGCTTTCATGAGATCAACAGCTTTCTGTACACCACCTTTTTCGGTGCTGATATGCTCAATAAGGGGTGAAAAAGCTGTGTCTACAGAATCACCTCTGCTCTTTTTACTGCGTTTGATGAAAAGATCTCTGATGAACTTCAGCAACTCGTCTCTGGCAAACCTATGATTGATAAGTACTTTGTCAGTGATGAGATCCATGGCAATATCACTCTGAGGAAAAATTGCAGACAGCTGAGTCAAAATTTCCTCCGCCAACTTTGGATGAATAATCCTTATTGATGAGATGTGTGTTGATGATTCATTAAGGTGGATGAAAATAATCCGAGCTTCATCACTGAGCTGATCCACAAAGGCATGGTACTGAGCTCTCTCAACATGGGTAGCTATGCCAAGAGATGCCTCGCAGTGAGATACAGATAGGTAAGAGTCTTCAACATAGTAGTTCAAGAGAGCCACAAATCTGATGAGGCGAGTGGTGCGTGATGAATGATCAATTTTAAGTAGAAGGTTTTTCACAAAATCTTCAATGTAACTTTTCTTGAACCCTTCAATCAACAGCACAAATGTGAGGATGAAGTTTGCTTCAAACTTCAGCTTGAGTTGCTCAAGTTTTTTTGAGAACAAAGGTTTCTCTTCATTTGTAAGCTGATGTCTGACTGCCACTGTTTGTGATGATGATTCTCTGCACATTTTTTCTGGTTTGTTTGACCTGTTGCAAATAAGGAGGATAAAGCACAACACAGAAGGATTTCTTTTTTGGGTTGCAACGACATTTCCAAGTTCCCGCCTGAGATCATGTATGTAATCTGCATTGCGGTCCTCCAAGAGCAAGAGCACTGGCAAACAGTTGTCTTTGTCTCTCTCGTCATGTTCTCTCAGTCTCACTGCATGTTCACACACAGTTGTGATTTCCTTACTCTGTTTAACCACTGCACATCGCACTTTCTTTCTCCAACTCCAGAGGATCTGTCTTGCCACTGTACTTCCACCACTGCCAGGTTGATGATATATGTTCACACTCTCAATGGGACGTATGGCCTTGGGACGCTGTTTAATCTTTTCCAGTATTGTGCTTGTTTCATTATAGGCATCCCTCTTTATGATATTTCCACACTTTTGTTTGTCAGACAGCCAGAAATTGATCCACTTTATCTTTCCACCATGATAGAAGTTTCTCTCAATCTGTTGGATTTCTTCCTCACTCATGATATCCACATTTGTATCATCACACTGGTCAACACTGATGATTTCCAAAGAATCTAACATAGCCTCTTCAACTGACTTTAAGAAGCAAAGTGCTCCGTTAAAGACAGGTAATGTCCTGGTGGGTTGATTCTTTGAGAGCTGAATGCTTTGAACTGTGGCGTCCACATGACTCAGTGGCATTTCAACAATGCTGATTTCTTTGAGTGAAGACATATGGCAAGACACCTGGGCAAGACTTGCCCAGTTTTCGTAGTTTTCCTTTGACTCAGATATTACTGCCAAAAAATCATTTCCATTCATCTCTGCAAAGAATTCATGGAAAGTCTCAACAAGTGGCTGCTCAATATGAGACATGAGCAGGAAAAGGACTACAAATGACTGCCTGGGAAGGATGTCATTGCAGATGAGAGATACTGCCTTTTTCAGTTTCTTCTTTCTTGTTTTGATCCACGTCTTTTCATCACAGGTTTTCTCTCCTCCGGGAAAGTTTTTTCTTCCATTGCAGAAAATCCAGCTTGTTCTCTCAAAAAGCTGCAACGAATCAACAAAGTCTGAAGGTTTTAATCGATCATTATTTGCGTAGTTATCAAGAAAGTGAAGGTTTACAGCCTTCTGCTCCTTGTATTTTCCACAAAGACCAGATTTTTTTGAATCAGGGTCAAAATCAAACACACAGAAGATATTCATGTGTAGCAAGAAGCTCATGTGGCTGAGATGCTCGGTGTGAAATTTGTTGGTCACTATGATGTAGAACATGGAGTCGTCCATATGAGTTTTCCCACATGTTAAGAGGATGGAGAGTTTCCTCTCTTGATCCTCTTCACATTCAACAGTTGTTTGATTGCTTGAAGATTCTGCATCTTCTCTCTGTTGGTCTTTCTCCCTGAGTCTTTGAATGAAAAGAAAAAGGTCATCCTCTGGTATTTCTTTTGTGTTAGCTCCAACTCTCTGAAAAGGGACTTTCTTTTCAAGTTTGTTTTTTTTGTCATTGTCAGCGAGTTTTGGGAGACCAACATAGAAAAGCTTGTCTTTCACAATGCTTGCTTTTAGTACAACATCATACTCAATGACCCATGTTTTCTCACTAGTTTCCTCACTAGTTTCCTCACTAGTTTCCTTGTCAAGGACCTCAATGAATCGGGGGTTCCTTATGCAACTCCTGGCGTCGCATTGTTGATCTGACCCTTTAAAGCTTTTTTCAATGTAGTCTAGTGCATCAACAAAATCCTCTGGACTACTGACAGGAAACCCTATGATTTCACCATGCCG
Organism: Notothenia coriiceps; assembly: GCF_000735185.1. Classification (NCBI taxonomy): domain Eukaryota; kingdom Metazoa; phylum Chordata; class Actinopteri; order Perciformes; family Nototheniidae; genus Notothenia; species Notothenia coriiceps. Next base: position 46,385 of record NW_011334118.1, read on the forward strand.
ATGTTTACCGCTATTTTTATCCGTAATCCCAAAATGAATGGTCCCATTGCTTCGTACATTCATGCACGCACATGCAAATCTTAACACCTCAAATGCTACCTTTAATTTTAGACTATTTGAGTTTAGTTTGTGCGAATTCTCCAGGGACTTATATTCATGACATGGATCAATCATGTTTTCAATTCCTGTTTCTGGAGGTAGCACACTGTGTTTGATGTATCTGCAGTTTTTTTCATGCTTGTCAAAGTTACGAAAGTCACAGAGCGATCCTTCTGTAGAAGTTAAGTTATCACCCAGCTCTGTAGGGCTACTGACCCCTTCTGCTCCTTCACAAGGTTTTGGTTTTTGTGAACAGGGGTTTGGTTCTTGGCCAGGATTTAATAGCTTTCCTTTTACAATGTCCCTCTTCTTTTCACCTAAATCAATTCCTTTTTTGAGTTTGTTTGGTTTAGATTTTAAAAGTTCATCTCGTTTGTTCAGAAGGAGTTCAATTTGGCCACTTTTCATTTCAATTGTGGTGCTGAGGAACTCCCTCTGTAGAGTTGTGAGAACTGGTCCTGTTACCTCCTCCTCTTGCATTTTAATTATGTAATTTTCTTTTATTCCAATGCATTTCAACCAGGAGTTCACATGAGATTCTGTCCATTTTTCACAGGACAGATCACGCCATCCTGTAAAAATAAATTGTACATTTCTAGTGTCATAAAAAAGCAGTTTAATATATTCAGCCAGTTTGGTGTACCAATAAAGACTGAAAAGAAGAACTGCTTACTTAAATGGCTTAGAGTAGCTACTTGAGGGGCCGTGCACATAACTGTTTTTGTACAGCGTGACACGTCTTCAGGATTCTGATATTTTAAGTTGTATTAAAATATTGCCCATGTGACTGCAGTGTTTTCCCAACGCAACCCCGTTACATTATTAGAATAAGACTTAATATTTTCAAAGTTATCTTTATTTAGTTAAATATCTAAGTTTGTCCTTGCCTTGAAAGTAACATATAATTCTGCAGCTATAATTCATTATTGAGGTAAACGCTAACAAGCATTGATTTGCAACCCTGTTACTATCCGAAGAGTAATATGGTTGCGCTACAGTTACAGGGTTGCATTTGCTGCGGTTCAATTTATTATCTTTAGTTAAATGAAATGTTTAGGCATAATTTAGCATAATCTACATGTTTTAAATCTATTGCTGTATTTTCCCAGAATACGAATTGCCTTTTTTGTATTGCTACTGTACCGGACTGTAAAATATGAGGCATGAGGCATTAAGTTACATAAAAGCAGACACCCTACTATTTAATCTTGTTATTTACATTTATTTACAATTTCATGTTCACCAAGCTTCGTTACAAGTATCTACTGATATTTAGTTTGTGTGCTGTTATACAGTTTAACCTGTAGATGGTGCTCTACACACACGTTAGCGTATGTAATGTTCTGGCAATCCCTTGACTTCTTCGCTCTTATCCCAAACCAGAACGTCAGACCTCTAGCAATGTAAGTGTAGAGCACCATCTACAGGTTATTTTTTTATTTTATTTTTTGCCAAAGAATTGCCAACTCCGGTTAGCATGTTAGCATGTAGCTTAGCTCGCGATGCTAGCGCGAGTTAGCCGTTAGCTTGGTATTCTTTCATATTGTAGCTGGTTAGCGATACACGGTCGTGACGCAATGATATAATGCCTTTCGTTATAATTTAATGTGGGCTTCAGAGAAATGTTGGTAGATGAATAGAAGAGTTATCCAATGTTAATAGAGGAGTTTATTACCACATGAATTAATTACAGAAGGGGCCTAGCCATGCTAGTAGTGTGTTGTATTCATGTAAAATGCTATTGTGGTTAACTAAGCACCTTGCTAAGGCTCATTGTAAATGTTTCATAAGTTATGAAGAACACTTATTCTGTTCTTGTTAATATGTGTAGCTTTATAAGGAATGAGTTTGTAATAGTTAGCATGTGAATGACACACTCATGTGTAGTAACATGTAAGGTATATATGCACAATATACAGATAATTCACTTATTGTGTAAAGAAAAGGGAATATTACACATGTATTTAAGTTGATTTATTTCAATTCAGAGTTTATTGTTTAATTAATTCTATATGTGAATGAGAAACATAAATAACTATGTTATTTTGAGAGATATAAATATATTTTAAGATTTTGAATAAAGCCAGAACATTCCATACGCTAACGTGTGTGACTTCTTGTCATTGTTCTCAGCCGTTTCAGATCCCAATCCTGAGACAGGTAACATTTTGGGGGCTCGTCCGGGATGACCTTGAGGAGGGTCCTGCGGAAGCTCTTCTGTCTGGGTTTCCTCTGGGTGAACCCTCCTTGCTTCTCCCCCGCCGTGTTGCCCCCCCCCCCCTCAGGGTGCTGGCGCTGCGGGTGAGGTTGGTCTTGATGCTGGAGAAGAGCTCGCTGAAGGGGGGGAACCCTCAGCTTCCTGTCTGTGGGGGGGGGCGTCGGGCCCCTCCTCTGTGGTGCTCTGGACGCAGCTGGTGGAGCTGCAGCGGAGCGAGCGTTTCTCCGCAGGACTCGGGGTCCCCACGCTGCCGTACACCCCTGCTGACTCGGACACCGCCGCATCACTCAGGACGATGCCATGCACCAGCCTCTGCTCCTGAACAAGAGAGAGAGACACCTCAGTCGTTGGCAAACAAATGGGCAACGAGAATGCAGGAAGCGTACAAAATAGATTCAGACAACAGCCAGAAGTCTTCTGCCAAGGGTAAAAAATACTATGACAGGCGAGTGAAAGGGACAAATCTTCAACCGGGAGACAGAGTCCTCGTCAGGAACCTCTCTGAAAGAGGTGGACCTGGAAAACTTCGTCCTTACTGGGAAAAGGTTGTTCACCGTGTAGTTGAGAGAATCAAAGACGGAAAGGTGTACAAGATCCAACCAGAAACTGGTGGCAAGACATTGCGTGTGTTACATCGAAACCTATTATTGCCAGTGAATGACTTACCTGTGGAGTTAGAAAACCCTCAAGAACCTGTGGTGAGGAGGAACAAAGTAAGGAGAACTGAAATAGCTGAGAATGGGGATAAGGAGGAGGCAAGCTCGGATGAAGCGGAATGGTACTACCCGCATGAAGTCAGTACTTCTGTAAGCCAGAGTCTTCCCAGACCACAAAGACATGTCTCAGAGCAGAGCAGAAGACTAAGAGTGACTGCCAAAGAGTGACTGCCAAAGAGTTTACGCCGGTTCCAGTTCAGAAGGAGCAGCAATCAGACATGCAGGAAGAGGACAATCAGCAACCAGAGCAGTC
>NW_011334119.1:0-5529 GCF_000735185.1 Notothenia coriiceps
ATCCAGGCCAGTCTCTAAAGACTTTCCAAGGGGTACAAATGCTGGGCTCAATGTGTGTCTTGGCCATTTTCGTTGTGATCGCTAAATTCATCTTGTTTATAATATTATTACAGTTCCTTCAACAGGATACTGCAGTACTGAAATCCTATTACTGTTTTGTCGAGAAAGTACTTTTTAAAGTTTTGTGTCAAATGCTAAAATTTATTCACTGCATAACTCTATTGAATGCACATCGCAAAAGTCTGCCGTGGACTAGATCTACACAACATGGTGTTCAGCATTGTGCCCTGAAGAGAAGGAGTTAGCTACAACGCTCACAGTTCTCTGCAATGCTGTTAAACTGTTTGCTACCTGGAAAGAGGACGTAGAAGAAGAGTGTGCTGGTTTCCTTTTGTTCAGGGGTTACCTCTAAATTATGAGATGTTAAAAAAGTTACTGAATAATTTACAGAAAATAATGCTTGAAGTTGATATATTGCCTTGATTTTATGTTAACCAGAGTTGGATCAGTTGTATTTATATTTCCACTATAAACTTATATCAAGTGTGTGTTAAGTCTATGTTAGAACACATACTGGTAAAATAATCTAATGCCAAAAGTTGCATCCTTTTTTTCCCTCTCATATTTGGAAGAGCTAGGCTAGCAGTTTCCCCCTGCTTCCAGTCTTTGTACTAAACTAGGATAAAGTCATCCCCCTCCTCTGACAATTTGTATTAAAATAATATAGGTACTAAGGATAATCAAATAGCTGTTCTACAATCTGTGTGTGAGCCTCTAGCTGTAAACATGTAAGCTACTGACAAACAGTATATTAGCAATGCTATCAACTTTAAAAGGCACTGGTGCTAACGTCTACCTTTATAGTCACTGTGAAAAACCTTTGAACCAGCTGGATGTCAAACCTCAGTTTATGACCGTCATCATCTTCAATAGTGAAACATTTACTCTCATTAAAATGGACTTAGGTTATGAAATATTACATGAACAGTGTTACTAATCCATCATAAAAAGCAGATGGATAAATAGCACAAGAAAAATCTCTATTGAGATGTAAAACAGGAAAGAGTTCACTGCTACATCCCACAATAAGCTGTCCTGGTTTAGTGAATGGAGCAGATGTCCACAGGGAACAGCAGGTGCTTCACTCAAACAGGAAGTGTGTAATCTATACTGTATCTCAAATACATAAATCCGTCTTTTTCACATGAAGGAGGAAGTGAAAAGCATGTCCTGATTCTGGCACTACATGCAAATACTTGTTCATCATCATTTTTCTCAATTGAAGCATAGTTATAAGTATTTTATATTTCTCTATGGCTACACAATATTTGTTAAACATAGCATATTCCAAATATGTATTTGCGTCGTTGTCCTTGCCCATACAAGTGCCCATACATTGCAATTGTTTTTACATTCAAACAACATCTATAGTCCTCTCCTGTCCTAGTTATATTTCGTTTTTTCTTGTTAATTGTGGTTTCCAGAGGGTTCCATGCTGTAGACACTGTAAAGCCTCCTGAGAAAATTGTGTAATTTATGATATGAGGCTTCATAAATTACATTTGATTGATTGCATTTTTTTTATTGTATGAATTATGCTAAATTAAAACATCTAGAGCATAATTATGAAGTTGTAGCTGGAAAAGCGAAGTACTAGAGAATAAAAGCTTTGAGCTGAGGGAAACATGTGGTCTTTTTATCCAGTTAGACATTATGAATTGTTTGTGTATTTAAATGTTTCAGTAACACATTTAGTATTGTTAGTATCAGTATTCTTTGCTTTATTAGTTGTTATCTGTTAATTATACTGTATATTGCATTGATTGAGGAGCCTTGGACTTACAATTCCTTTGCCAACAGCTTTGCTCTTCCTGCTGTGCATGTGACAGTAATGCCTTTGAATTGTGTGCCAATGGTTCTCTGACTTAGCATATAAACAGTGGGGAAGATAGGTGGTGATATTGAAAGTAAAAGTATTTTCTTATCTCCCAAGTTCTCACACTGATTATCTTTTCTTCTTCACCGCTGTTACATTTTAACCCAAATAGATCCCCTGATTTAAATTAACCTTTAAACTATTCTTTCCTGGAAGTGAACACACTTTCTCCCTCTATTGATGTTTACTTTGCCTAAATCTGTGAGGTTGATTTTGTAATCTGACCCCCAAATGATTCCTCAGCCAATCAGCTCTCTGTCTCTTCTCCTGCCTCATTAGCTCACTCCCCTCACCTGAGCTCCACCACCCATCTCTCCACCTGCACTTCATTCACTCGTCAGATTGGCTTGCGTTTAAGTTTTTAGTTCAGACTTGTTTCCTTTGGTTTTCAGTTTGCCTTTCCTGCACAAACATCAAATAAGCAGTTGTTACTTAAACATTATTTTGCATGCTTTCTCCTGTTGTTTCGGTTCCAACTGATCCAGGTTAATGGCTTAAAAGGGTTTTAAGCGCCTGTAGGACGTATAGCTCAAAGTATTATACCTGAAAATTCATATAATGAAGCAAGTCTGTCTCTCTAGTTCGTAACAAATAACTGAATATTGTTTGCATAAAGCATGACTTTCTTGGATGAAGGACCTTGGAAACCTGGAAAGTTACTGCAACTTGATAACTGCTGCTGGTGGCTCCAGAGCCAGGGGGAAATGCTATGGGAACTCAGTTTATATAATTCAGCTATAAAGCTGTCATGCCCAGAGACTTTACCTGAAGCCACTTTTTGTTCTGATCCTGCAGTGTATCTTTTGTCAGAGCGGCATCATGCATTTATTTTAAAAAGTTGCACATCGAGATTGTTTCTAATAAATATAATTTTCTAGCAATTTATCCATCAACATCAACAGTATACTACAGTGTCAGCGAGTCAAGGCTGATAAAATCGCTGTAGCTTCATCTAACTGTTACATAAGGCGCTGAAATGTAAAATATTTCCCGACTAAATTAAGTCCAATATAATCATTTCAAAATAGGTTTCATATTTTTCAGAACCTTAAAAAACGTCCAACTTTGACATCCAGCTGTAAATCAATTAGATCCACGCTCTGTGAAATGCAAATAACTATAATCTGATGAACAAAGCATAATTTGGCCTACTTCATAGCTGTGTGTGTGTGTGTGTGTGTGTGTGTGTGTGTGTGTGTGTGTGTGTGTGTGTGTGTGCAGCATACACCATTGTTCAGTGAAATCTGTCTGGCCTGTATTGTCCTTATGTGATGGTATTGTTGCTGGTATTGTTTGAGCCAGTCGGGTTGTACTGAGTTCCTGTGTATCTGATGGCCATTATGCGGCTGGAGGCCAGGCCATGTCAGATCGATCGAAGCGTAGGGGAAACAAAGAGACAGCACAGCTTGGCTTGAAGCATGGGGTAATGGGCTGAGAAAAAATAAAGATGATGGGTATGAGAAAACCAGAATGCTTGTGCTGGATGCATGGAGGCATCATATGGGTGAGAAGTGACACAGAAAGAGTGTGCTGTGACATGCCGAGAACACAAAGATAGAATATCTGCATAATAAAGTCCAAATGGAAGGATTTTTACCATTTCATTTTTCATACACAAAAAATAAATGATTTGTGTTTTTTAAATGGAATACCTAAAATGATCCGTATGCTGATCTGATTCCACTGGGTTCTCAAAATGCCACTATTCTTTTCACACTTTTAATGTTAACCTTTAACTATTAATGTAAGCTAAAGATTATCATTTTTTTCTTATTTTAACTGATTATCAATTGTGTATGTGTAAATCTTCCACTCTTACATAAGACCATTATTGGAGTAGGAAGCAGTTGCTGGCAATGACATCTTTATTGCTCCCCGCAACAACAATCAGCTAGAATGCATCCAGTAAATCGTAAATCGTTATCACAGATCCTCCCTGGATGGCAGCTCTGTGGACGCTCAAGGTTTGAGGTCTGTCGTATCAGGCTGGGAAACAGTCAGTCAGGATACTCTCAAAGGGTGCACCTGAAGATGTACACAAATATTGCATACTTACATTTGCCATTTTAAGTTATTAAGTGTGGCAAAATGCACTATTACTACCTGGATGGTGCACTCATAACAGTCAAAAAAGTGGGTTCGGTATGCTGAACACTCAATGGCCGCCATCTTGGCTACCTAACAGTCGTTGTGGGATTAGCAACGGTTGCGGTTGCTACATTGAACACGGCACTATAAAAATAGAAGGTATACATTTGATTTTAGGTATAAATGTACCACTATACCGGTGTGGGAAAAAAGCCATTGTTAATTTCATTGGGATAAATGAGCAGGCTATAAAGATTTCATACTGCAGACGATCATTTTACAAGTTTGAAGCTCAAATTCCCAATTTGCGCACTCAGAGCCATCATGGCTACCCAAGATAGCTTCCTTTTGGATTACCTGAATACCATTTTAGGAGCACTTTATACTCCAGCAGACAGCAGAACAGATTATACCTTATATGTGGTATGTTCACTCAAAGGTCAGCATTCTCATGTCCAGATGTTTAAAGAGAACTGAATACTGAATCCCAAGATGGTTCCTCAATCTTACAGTCAACATATGCCAACAAATTACATTTTTGGCAGAGCCTAGTGAGAGTCATCGTGTTGAAGAAGTCTTCCGGCTGAGCCATTGTATGAAAATAATGTAGTTTTTCATCACTAGCATATTAACATTTTAATATAATGAACCTAATAGGTCTTTTTTTATAGCAGACATTGCATTGGAAAGCACAGTTGTTACTACATGCAAACATACATTGGAGTATCCAAGTAAACCATGTCAGGGTGGGGACAGTCTGTCAGAATAAAGACTCCAAGGACTCTTAACATACCAACTTCAGCCACTAGGCTGAAGTTGCTATGTTTTAGCTGATGATTTAGCTGATGATTTAGCTCCAAATGCTGACTTTTGAAGACCTTTCTATTTAAGGTCAAGTTTAAAGCGTTATTTCAAGCCAGCCTGGCAGTTGTCTCTAAGAGAACAATTATGATTATGGTGCTGATAGGGTGGGTGCTATAACAAGTACTTGCAATTTTGGTAAGTGACAAACAGATGATATATGTTTTCAGGTAAGGAGCTTTTCATGAAGAGTACAATGATGATTTCTACATTTTGCCTGAAACTCTATCCTAAGGAAACAACTTAAGTTAACAAGAGATGCATGAATGATAATTAATCTGGACGACATTCTGATGAGCATGATGGCGATGCTGGTGGTCCTCAGGAGGAAAAGTGTCTCTGAGAGGGAGAAGGGAGCGCTTGGCGTCAGAGGATGCTGCTTGTTGAGCCTCAGCGGGTGGCATGGCCTGCTTCATTATCAGCTGAATAATGTCATATCAATTAATGTGTCTTATCAAGCATGTTCTACAGCTTTGTGATGGACTTTCCCATGCCTTTCTCCACACACACACACACACACACACACACACACACACACACACACACACACACACACACACACACACACACACACACACACACACCACACACACAGAATAAGTCCTGATGTTGCTGCTAGTTAGGTAGCTTCTTCAGTGCCCACC
>NW_011334120.1:0-4875 GCF_000735185.1 Notothenia coriiceps
TGAGGACCAGAGCATTCAGACATTACACATTAAAAACACACAAGGGACATCTTAGTGAGCGTGAGTGAGTGAGTGAGTGAGTGTGAGTGAGTGAGTGTGTGTGAGTGAGTGAGTGAGTGAGTGAGTGAGTGTGTGAGTGAGTGAGTGAGTGAGTGTGAGTGAGTGTGTGTGAGTGTGTGTGAGTGAGTGAGTGAGTGAGTGAGTGAGTGAGTGTGTGAGTGTGTGTGTGTGAGTGAGTGAGTGAGTGAGTGTGTGAGTGAGTGAGTGAATGAGTGTGTGTGTGTGTGAGTGAGTGAGTGTGTGAGTGAGTGAGTGAGTGAGTGAGTGAGTGAGTGAGTGAGTGAGTGAGTGAGTGAGTGAGTGTGAGTGAGTGAGTGAGTGAGTGAGTGAGTGAGTGAGTGAGTGAGTGAGTGAGTGTGAGTGAGTGTGTGTGTGAGTGTGTGAGTGAGTGAGTGAGTGTGTGAGTGAGTGAGTGAGTGAGTGAGAGTGAGTGTGTGTGAGTGAGTGAGTGAGTGAGTGAGTGAGTGAGTGAGTGAGTGAGTGAGTGAGTGTGTGAGTGTGTTACCTGGATGTTTTCCGTCAGGCCGTACTCTGCGTGAGGGTTCTCAGAAACCTGCAGGAGGAGTTACTTGAATGATTAATAATCAGACTGAATGTAACCTGAGGATAGTCACATGTTGCCTGCGTAGTGTGGACGTATTAGAGGATGATTTGCTTTATTAATGGAGGAAGAGAAGGTCGAGGTATCCCGGGAAGAAACTCTCAATTTCTGAGATTAAAGTCGCACTCTCAGGATAAAACCGTTTGGGACATTTTGTCAAATTAAAAAGGTTCACATTTTAAGTTTTTTTTGGATATACTGATATTAAAGTTGTACAGAAAACCACCCTGAGAACAGCTGTTTGTTTGCTAACAGACAACATGTCTTCACTTTATTTATTTGGGTTATCCAACCGTATAAAGATATCTCTTTTTCAAAAAGGGAAAAAAGAATGACCTCCCATCTCAAAAGGTCCGTGTTTCTGGACACCTATTCTTTGGGACTTCTTACGTTTTTTCTCATTATGTCTGAGTTTTCTGATCATTGATAATGAGATCATCTGACCATTTGTATCTCAGTGTTTCCCTGCTGGTCGCTAAAACTCTGGTGTTCTCTTCATAAACCTGAGTGTGTGACTGCAGCAAGATATCACACAGTCATCAGCTGTTTCACACACATCAATATCATACAGTATCGTGTGTGTGTGTGTGTGTGTGTGTGTGTGTGTGTGTTACCCACAGGAGTGTGTCCCTCCATCGACTGATCTGCATCTGTGTGATCTGAAAGGAGAGAGCAGAAGCCGTTGGAACAACTTTTTAAAAGTCTTGCAGTTAGCCTTTCTTATTATTATTCAACAGTTTTGTGTAAGGCATACATTTAGTGAGAGACTCAGACTCCCAGAATCCCTTGCCGTATACAGTATGAACCTCATATGTCAGCTTCTCTTCTGATGTATTTGTATTATGTTTCTTGTTCAATAAAGACTTAATCATTCAAATGACCGTGACATGTCCAGCCGGTCTTTCTTCTGGAGACACTTCATCCTGAGATAATACCGGCGACAGATGTCTGCTAACAGTAAATTAAGAACACTATTAAAGCTACTTCATATTTTAAAATATGATACCCAAAGGCCAGACACGTGACATGTATGTTTGTTTATTACCGTGTGTTTGTAACGGAAAGTGTTTCTGCTTTTTAACCGGCGGTATATTAGCTTAGCATCGCATTAGCTCTCCGTGATTTCTTAATAAAACCTCATTAAACAAGTGAACAAGAACCCTGTGATTCGGCCCTAGCCTCTGACACAGGACATCTAACCGGGAAACGGGCAGAAAACAAACACATATAGAACACAAACTCCGAAACACTCCATCAATGGAAACAAAAAACTCACCGTCCGACATGTTTGTTGTGGATCTGAACGTAAGTGACGTGGTGACGTCGATTCTGTTCAACGGTGCGTAAGTGACGTCGTTTCTTTCTAATGATTACGTAAACAAGATAGAAGCACGGAACCATTGTGGGATATTATTTTTAAATAATTAATATAATAAAACAAACCAAATATTTTACACGTTCTTTTTTTGTGTAAATGTGTTTTCTAACTTGTTGTTTAAATTAGTTATATTTGTTTTGTTCCCAACGCCGTGTTTTCGGTTTGTGTACTTCAAAATAAAAGCACAGAACCAGGATTCATAAATGTTTTCAAATGTGTTAAAAAATGTTTTGTTTGTTCCAAGTACTTGATTTAATGTGTTGTACATTATTTACATTTGTGTTTTAATTAGTTTAGTTTATTTGTTCTTATAATTCTTGTTCCCCACGTCGTAGCTGTTTCCGGTTTATGTACGTCCTTCAAATTAAAAGCACGGAACCATGAATAATAAGTCAAATAAAACCAAAAAAAAAGATTCTATATGTTCTATTTCTTTTGTTTAATGTGTTTTTGTTCCAACTTTTTGTTTAAATTAGTACAATTTTCTATCTGTTCTATTTTTTTGGCCCTAGCTTTGTAATGTCCAGAGCACTATTGAGAGATAAGATAAGATAGTATTTATGAAATACTTATTGAGAGAGCTGGCCAACACAGCAGGGTCTTTTATCAGGGCATCGTTGATTTTTTATTCTAGAATATTATTTTCCTGTTTCTAATCTTTACCTAATAGTTTATTTAGGATTTGCCAAACGTTTTTACCGTTATCTTTCGCACCTTCAATTATATTAATGAAGAGCTTTGTCTTATTGTTTGTGTTACCTTGTTACGAGCATGAGAGCATTTCTGTCTGTCAGTGGAGAATCCGGATTTCAAGCTCTGCTTTAATAGTTGGTCTCTGGATTTCATTAGATTCCTGCACTGTAGATTCAGCCAGGGAAGATGACGTTCCTTTGAGGCACCCTCTCCTTGAGAAGGAAGACATTGCATCTTTAATTTTAGATATAACCAGATCACTGTTTTCACCAATGTCTTCAGAGGACAGTGTCAATCAATCATTTTCACTGCCTCCATAAAAAGTTGTTGCAGGTTTTTGGGGATGAAGCGTGAACCCAAGGCAGGGGTTTTAGATGAGGCCATGAACCTTGTTTTTGAGAGTTTCCTGGCAAAAAGAACCAGATTATGGTCAGAAAGCCCAGTCGGTAAGTTGTAGGTTTGAACTATTCAGTCAGCTTTGTTAGTAAATACTAAATCTATTATGGTCTTGGAGTTACTCTAGTCGGTTGATCCATTAGTTGTATTAAGTTGTGTTTATCCGTGATCCGTTTGAAGCTTTTTCTATTTTGTTTGTCATTCCAGTTTCTGTTAAAGTCTCCTAGAATAATTAGCTCTTTGTTGGAGTCACAGGAATTCAGCAGGAGTTTTATCTGGTCAAAGAAATGCACCTTAGCGGCGGGTTGTCGATACGGGCAAATCATGGTGAGGGACATTTCCTCAGATACTGTGATTTCCACACCAACACAATCAAACTCAATATTAGCTGGAAGAGCAACACAAGTAAAGGTATCCCTCACATAAAGCCACACACCCCCTCCTTTCCCCTCAGTCTGTCCTTCCTAAACACATTAGATCCTGACATCCTCAAGTTTGTATCTTGTTGGTCGAACGCACTTATTGTAAGTCACTTTGGATAAAGCGTCAGCTAAATGTAATGTAACATAGATACGAGAGAGGATGCTGACGACTGTTTTATTAGCCTACTGTCAGCTTGTATCCTGGTCCACCTGGTGTTCCTTTGGCCAAATGTCTGTGATGCCTGAAGGCCTGTTAACCTGGAGGATGTGTGTTGGTCCTTAGTACTTTAGTATTAATCATACTGAGTAGTGGTACATTTACAATGTGCTCTTCCTACTAGGTGGTATCAGCTGCTGTTTTGCTATAGTTAGGTTTTGCTTGAATTAGGTTTTGTTTCAATTTAGTTTTGCTGACTTATATTTAGGATTTTAGTGTATTTTACTGTTTGCTCGTTTGGACCAACTGGATAATTGTTTCTCCTGCTTTATACTCATTTGTTGTGTCTTTGCCCCTTGTAGTGGAGTTGGAGCCAGCTAGTGGTGGAGGCACACAGTCGAATTCCCTGGGACACAGTTTGTAGTGAGTTTTGATTTGCAGTGATATTTGGTTTTGTGTTTTTACCAAGAATAAACAAATACATGTGATTGACATAATGAAATAAACTGTTAAACTGTTTCATTATAACTGAACCACGGCTCTGTCTTGTGTCAGTCACAAACTTGTAGAGCCTTCTTAGTTCTGAGGACTGAGGTGTAAATTAAGTATCTCCTGGGGCGAAACTCCCCAGGTGGCGTTGTCAGGCATTTTGGTATTTGGGTGGCTCTGCCTTTAAAAACGACCACCCCGCCACATACACATCAACATGTGTCCCCGGTGTCGTCATGGGTCACCCACACCACCGGGTTTATCTCATCGTGGTGAAGATAGTGCTACTGGGTAGGGATGTCAGCGATTATTCGATTTTTCGAATATTCGTTGCAGTCTCCAGAATCGAAAATTATTTTTTAAATTCGATTTTATTTATATATATTTGTATTATTATTTATGTTTTTCTTTTTTCCTGGCTTAGTTTCAACCAAAAATATAGACTAATGCTAATAATAGTAATAGTATTAATAATTGTAAATGGCCATTGGTCACACCACCAGTTTGTTTTACTGTAAACTTGGAGGAAGCCAGCAGCGCAGGCTGCAGAGTGCAGTCTGCTGCTGCCTGCTGCAGCCTGCTACACACCGACTTCCTTGCGCAGGTATCCACCTCTGACCATGGTGAAGTACCTGGACCTTACAGCGTGTTGAAGTCTGGCGGCGATGGGGTTCTGGCG
>NW_011334121.1:0-5493 GCF_000735185.1 Notothenia coriiceps
TGTACACGCCTCATTATGACAGCCGGAGTGAAACGCAGCGTGTGGAGGCTTCCTCGCAGCCCTTTCACCTCACGGGCAGCGGCGGCGAGGGCAATGGTACGGTGGCTGGGAAGTGCAATGGACAATTACAAAGTGTGAAACACTTTAACAAAGCTTGAGACAAATTTACATTTTATAAAACAAAATTACATTAGCAAAAACACTTTTACCAAGGATAAAACAATTTAACATTAACAAAAACAAATTAACAAAATGCAAAACACTTTAGCATTTCCCGAAACACTTTAACATTTCCCGAAACACATTAACATTTCCCGAAACACATTTACAAACCAGAATCAAACCGGAAGTGACGTGACGTGACGTGACCATAGGACGTGACGTGATTGGCTCAAATTTAAATTTGTTTTGGCGGAAAGACCGAAGGTGCGAGTGTGTTTCATATACAGTCTATGGTGTGTTTACGTTCGATAAACATGTTTTGTCCGTTTTGTGGAAACAACCTGGAACAAGTGACACGGTTTTGACTTTCGTGTGGAGGATCTCTGGAGTGTTTAAAGGACACGGACCAGACGGGTGTACCAAGCGCACAGGGGACATCGAAACAGCCGGAAAATGCGAAACAAAGTAAGTGTAGTATTGCGCTAGCTTTGTGATGCTAATGTAAGACATGCAGTAAATAAAAGTTCAATCACAGTTTCATATCAGTCAAATACCAATCCATGTCTTAACGGAATAGCAACGCATTGAGCTAATATGCTAGTTTTTATTTGTAGGTTTTCCGTAAACCTTAATGCACACTTGCTTTTGCTGATTGTTGGAGCTGCTAATTTTTATATTTTTATTGGAACTATCCATAGCAGAACAACCAGGCTGATCCTATAAACTTTTCATGGAGTACAGAAACTCAAAGTCAAAAGAGAAACAGTCTTTTAACTGTGGGAAAGGAAGACTTAAACAAGAAAAGAGACGAGTCCATGTAAGCTGCATTAACCGTTTCATAGAAATCTCAGTGTCTCTGTGTGTGTCATTACTTATATCTCTGCTATTTTACTAGATAAACATAGGAATGATGTCGCCACAAGGAGTTGATTTAAAGCCTCGGAGAGGGAAAACACTCCCGTTGTTTACAGACCCGGAGGTAGCAGCACCTGCTATACTGGAACGAGCTGTCCAGAAAATGAAAGCCTTTAACAAGGACATGGATGAAGGACCGTACGTCCTTTTGTATCCAGACTGCTCAGAGGTTGTCAATGTGCCTGGTTCAGAAAGGCCATTCACATTGGCAGAATATAAAAAGGACTTAGGAAAGGCATATGCCAGGATCACCCTTTTCATTTGCCTTGAGAAACATTTTAGAGGAGGTTTGTGGATGTTATTATTCAATATTTTAATTGTTTACATGTTAACATCCTTTACTGCAGCATACATAATAATGTGTTGAATGTTTTGCTTTTACTACAGGGGATGATACCTCAGACTCTGATTCGGATATTGTCATCACATCTAGGAGCACAGCTGAATTCAATCAGGCTGACACTGTGGTGCGTAAATGATTTTATTTTAATGTTCATTTATTTATTTTTCATATACATTTGATTTTAAGCAGGAAATCTATATTCTGGTAAATATTTTAGAAGAACCAACTTGGCAGTTACAGTTACTATCAGAAACACTCACAACGTTTCACTGTTGATAGACATATGTGGTAAGGGAACAATAATGGAAGCTGTTGATAATTGTACACTTTTACTCTCAGGTATTTGTATTTGAACCACGAAACAAAAGTACTCCAAAACACAAACCGGAAAATGAAGGGTAAGTTTGTACTTATTTTTACAAAATAAATAATTTATCTTTAAGTGGATGATAAGAATAGGCCACAGCATTTTCTCTGGTGAACATGGATAGAAAAATACCATACATGTCATGTTTAATCTAATTTCAAACAAAAATAATCTGTTATTTATAAATCTTATGGTTCCTCCTACCTCTAAATGTTACTTAAAACTCAACTATACCCTGTATCATGAAGTTAATAATTTTATCAATTTTATCATGTTTCAGGAAGGCACTTGGACATTCATCCACAACTCAGCCTGGACAGGTATTGAGGCAGATTGTGGAAGCCTGATGTTTCTAATGTTCAGTGTTGTTTTGTTACAGACATTTGTATTTGTATTTCAGATAGTAATATCTGATACTGAGGATATGGGTCCACCCAAAACAAATACAGACAAGACTACTTGCTACAGGTAAGTACAAATGTTAGTAACTCACTTACACGAGAAAGACATTTTTGTTTGTAAGATGTTTTAACATGGGAATGATCATTTCCTAACAGTACATACACAGACCTGTATGCACCATGTGTTGAAGAAGAGGACGAAGAGCTGGTTGCAGTCAACATGACGAGTTTATTGGACACTGAAATGTAAACGGACAGCTATTACAGTGGCATTACATTTTTTTTCTCTGTACAATATTTCTGGTACAACATTTTTTTTTTTTAACTGTTTGTGCACTCTCTGGAATATCCACTAATAAGGTCACTTTTTTTCCTTTACAGGGAGGTGATGAACATTACATTACCTGCCATTATTGCTACCCTTTCACAGCCTATTGATCATGGAAGAGTCAGCCGGTTCAACATTTCAAGGGCTAATGTTTGGGATGGAGCAGTCAGAGGTTTCAAGCGTACATCGTATTCAGAAAACTGTGACATGCTGGTAAAATTCACTGATGATGCTGGTGTTTTCGAAGAAGGAATTGACTCAGGTGGTCCCAGGAGAGAGTTGTTATCTCTACTGATGAAGAATCTGAAAGACCGGCCCATTTTTGATGGGCCAGACGGACGCCGCTTCTTGGTCTACAATGCAAATGGTATGCATACGGTTAGAAGTGTACTAATACAATTGTTAATGATCATTAACCATATATATCACATGACATATGATTTGTTGCTTGAACAATTTTTCCAAAACGTTGAGTTTCATTACAGTACATTAAAGTATATAATAAATAATGTTTTAATTTTGCAATATGAATACATTTATTCACAGCTGTTAGGGAGGATGAATACTACTTGGCAGGAAAGATGATTGCAGTGTCAGTTGTGCATGGAGGTCCAGGGCCACATTTCCTGTCAGAAGATCTTGTACATTATCTTGCAGGCCAGCCTTCATTCAAAGCAACAGTTGATTTAATAACTGATGAAGAAGTAGGGAAAGCTTTACAAGAGGTGAGAATTGCATACAGCAACAGTGTGGTAGGGTGGATTATTATGTAGTTCCTGCAGTGTTTTGAGACATCTTTACTTTACCTTTATCACATACACCGAATTGGCTTCATTTTTTGTTTTGTGATCAGAATCAGAATACCCTTATTAGTCCCACAGAGGGGACATTTACATTGTTGGAGCAGAATAGAGCCAAAGACAGCTTAATGTTACCTAAGAAGAATGATAAAAAACTATTAAAGATACACAAACACAATTTACAAAAAACACATCCTGTAATAGAGGATTTAGCAGCCAGGTATATATTGCACAAGGATAGTAGTAGTAGTAATATATAAATCTTGCAATGGAACAAAAATGGCAAGAATATACAGTACATGCAGTTATTGACTGGATTGTTTATGTCCATTTTATAATCTTCAGATTGAGAATGCTGCCTCAGTGGATGCCTTGCGAGAAATGACCATGAGACACAGCACAATGTTACAGACAGCAGGTTGTCTGAGACATGTGGCTTCTGTTGAAGGAAAGAATGATATTGTGTCAGACTACCTCCAGTGGTACATTATTGGCCGAAACTCCTCTGTAATTGACAGGTAAGATCATATTTGTATTCATGTGATTTTTTTTAAATTTATGTAAGAATTTTTTGTTTAAAATGCCTCATGGTCCCCCTCTTTGGTTTATTCTATGTTTATCTGTTAGCAATTAGTCAGTGTCAAAATGTGTGCCTGTGTAGTATAACTGATATGGGACGTCCGTCTCTCCTTTCCCTGCCTGTCTTGTGCCAATCTTTAAGTGCTCATGCCACCCCCCTCCTTGTTTTAGGTATTAGGTTATTTAAATGTGACTTTGTGATGAAACATTTTTTTTGTTCACTCTTCAGATTCAAGGAGGGTCTTTCAGCCCTTCAGTTTTTAAACGCACTACAGCAGCACCCTACTCTGCTGGCCCCGGTCCTGTGCCACTCTGAAAAGCGACTTACTGCTCTGGAACTTGAGCGACTCTTCAAGCCTGACCTCAGTCCACCAGGGAGTAACAGGAGGCTTAGGGAAAGTCAAACTTTGGGCTACTGGGCAGACTATCTCCTCGATTGTGAAGGTTTGTAAATCGCTGTTTTTATAACTATTTCAGGAAACACATTGCCAAAATGTATCTGAACATGTTTTCTTTGCAGAAAGCCAGACTGCTGTGTCTTTGGAGGATGTTTTGATGTTTGCGACTGGGCTGACTTCACTTCCCCCATCTGGATTTGAACCATCGCCAGGAATAGAGTTCCTTGATGACTCTCCATTCCCAATGGCAAACACATGTTCCAACACATTGAAACTACCACTCCTTGACGCATACAATGTGTTTAAGTCCCAAATGGACTTTGGAATGCAAAATTCTCCAGGATTTGGCTGTTTTTAAGTCATGTGACTGGATGACCCATAGAGTACAGACTCTATGAAGGTTGTTCATAGAGTAAACACTCTATGAAGGTTGTTCATATAGTCGTTGTTAGATGTGAACGTGTTTTTTTTTTCTCACAGCTCATGTTGTCCATTTAGTTTGGGACAAAATCAAAGTATTGTTCTATACCTATACAATTTTTATAAATACTCTGAACTTTGCTATACTTATTTCACATTGCCACCCATAGCTTCTTTGTTGTAAATCAGTCATTCATTCTCAGGTTTCCAGTGAGTCCACATGGTTGAAATAAGACTTATACAGAAATGTTCTTTCTGCACACAATTACGCACACAACATAACCTTGTTTGTGCTTTCTAATTGGAGCGTTGTTTGTTGTTATTCCAGTTATATTTTATAATGATTAAGATATTTATGTTATGACTTTGCTGTGATTTGGTGCTGTATAAATGACATTGAAACAGATATGGTGATTGGCTGTGTGATGGAAATTATGGTACTAAAGCTTAATACAGTGTAAACCTAATTAAATGTAAACTGTTGTATTCTGAAAATGTCATGTCAACAGTTTGACTGATTAGGTCAAATCCCTGGAGTGACCTTTGAATGTGTGTGAGTGATCAACAGATGTTTTTGCAAGAGGGTTTTATGACACTACAGGAAGGATGAGGGGAAGGAAGTTAGGATAAGGTGTTATCTGTATCCCTTTTGCTCTGTATTGAGTGAAGGTTTTGCATACTCTGTCTGAGGGGTATCTGTATATCCCATTGTCTTGTATGGAGTGATGGTTTTGCATACAGTGCCAGCGGGTATCAGCTGGCCTAACCAATATTGTTTGT